>NC_060123.1:186465338-186768223 GCF_021461395.2 Schistocerca americana
ACCAACTGAAGTTGTTCGTGATTTTAACACCCAGGTACTTAGTTGAATTGACAGCCTTGAGAATTGTAATATTTATCGAGTAATCGAATTCCAACGGATTTCTTTTGGAACTCATGTGGATCACCTCACACTTTTCGTTATTTAGCGTCAACTGCCACCTGCCACACCATATAGCAATCTTTTCTAAATCGCTTTGCAACTGATACTGGTCTTCGGATGACCTTACTAGGCGATAAATTACAGCTTCATTTGCGAACAACCTAAGAAAACTGCTCAGATTGTCACCCAGGTCATTTATATAGGTCAGGAACAGCAGAGGTCCCAGGACGCTTCCCTGGGGAACACCTGATACCACTTCAGTTTTACTCGATGATTTGCCGTCTATTACTACGAACTGCGACCTTCCTGACAGGAAATCACGAATCCAGTCGCACAACTGAGACGATACCACATAGGACCGCAGCTTGATTAGTGGTCGCTTGTGAGGAACGGTGTCAAAAGCTTTCCGGAAATCCAGAAATACGGAATCAACCTGAGATCCCCTGTCGATAGCGGCCTTTACTTCGTGCGAATAAACAGCTAGCTGCGTTGCACAAGAACGATGTTTTCTGAAACCATGCTGATTACGTATCAATAGATCGTTCCCTTCGAGGTGATTCATAATGTTTGCATACAGTATATGCTCCAAAACCCTACTGCAAACCGACGTCAATGATATAGGTCTGTAGTTCGATGGATTACTCCTACTACCCTTCTTAAACACTGGTGAGACCTGCGCAATTTTCCATTCTGTAGGTACAGATCTATCGGTGAGCGAGCGGTTGTATACGATTGCTAAGTAGGGAGCTATTGTAACAGCGTAATCTGAAAGGAACCTAATCGGTATACAATCTGGACCTGAAGACTTGCCCGTATCAAGCGATTTGAGTTGTTTCGCAACCCCTAAGGTATCTACTTCTAAGAAACTCATGCTAGCAGCTGTTCGTGTTTCAAATTCGGGGATATCCCATTCGTCTTCCCTGTTGAAGGAATTTCGGAAAACTGCGTTCAATAACTCCGCTTTAGCGGCACAGTCATCGGTAACAGTACCATCGGCACTGCGCAGCGAAGGTATTGACTGCGTCTTGCCGCTTGTGTACTTTACATACGACCAGAATTTCTTCGGATTTTCTACCAAATTTCGAGACAATGTTTCGTTGTGGAACCTATTAAAGGCATCTCTCATTGAAGTCCGTATCAAATTTCGCGCGTCTGTAAATTTTAGCCAATCTTCGGGATTTCGCGTTCTTCTGAAGTTCGCATGCTTTTCCGCTGCCTCTGAGACAGCGTTCGGACCTGTTTTGTGTACCATGGGGAATCAGTTTCATCTCTTACCAATTTATGAGGTATGAATCTCTCAATTGCTGTTGCTACTATATCTTTGAATTTGAGCCACATCTCGTCTACAAATGCATAGTTAGTTCGGAAGGAGTGGAGATTGTCTCTTAGGAAGCCTTCTAGTGACACTTTATCCGCTTTTTTAAATAAAATTATTTTGCATTTGTTACTGGTGGATTTGGAAGAAACGGTATTGAGCCTAGCTACACCGACCTTGTGATCACTAATCCCTGTATCAGTCATGATGCTCTCTATTAGCTCTGGATTGTTTGTGGCTAAGAGGTCAAGTCTGTTTTCGCAACCATTTATAATTCGCGTGGGTTCGTGGACTAACTGCTCGAAATAATTTTAGGAGAAAGCATTTAGGACAATCTCGGATGATGTTTTCTGCCTACCACGGGTTTTGAACAAGTATTTTTGCCAACGTATCGAGGGAAGGTTGAAGTCCACACCAGCTATAACCGTATGAGTGGGGAATTTATTTGTTACGAGACTCAAATTTTCTCTGAACTGTTCAGCAACTATATCATCGGAGTCTGGGGGTCGGTAGAAGGAGCCAATTATTAACTTAGTTCGGCTGTTAAGTATAACCTCCACCCATACCAATTCACACGGAGTATGTACTTCGACTTCACTACAAGATAAACCACTACTGACAGACATAAACACTCCACTACCAAATCTGCCTAATCTATCTTTTCTGAACACCGTGTGAGACTTCGTAAAAATTTCTGCAGAGCTTATTTCAGGCTTTAGCCAGCTTTCTGTACCTATAACGATTTCAGCTTCTGTGCTTTCTATTAGCGCTTGTAGCTCAGGGACTTTCCCACCACAACTACAACAATTTACAACTACAATTCCGACTGTTCCTTGATCCAGGCACGTCCTGTATTTGCCATGCACCCTTTGAGATTGCAGCCCACCCCGTAATTTCCCGAGGCCTTCTAACCTAAAAAACCGCCCAGTCCACGCCACACAGCCTCCGCTACCCGTGTAGCCGCCAGCTGAGTGTAGTGAACTCCTGACCTATTCAGCGGAACCCGAAACCCCACCACTGTAATTGTAAACGACTTGGAGTTACCTATATCTTACGCAGTAGTGGCTTGATCTTCACATTGTGCAGTTGTCGGTGATCGAAGTACTGTGACTTCAATCACTGGCAGCGTCAACGACCCTCTGCTGTGGACAAATGTTGGATGGCCGAATATTTACCAAGTCCCTCAAATGCATCAGCAGAGCAGCTGTGAAACGAAGTCTGTATCCGAGCAGTATCTTTGTCCATCGATCTTATTTCTCTCGCTGTGTTCTCTGTCGAAAGCGTCTGACAAGGAATCCTCGCCTTGCCAAGTTTTTCGGAATAGGCTTAATTTGATAGGCTGTGCTCTGAATCATACGAGCTCCGACTGACAAAAACGCACCTCAGAGACGGCAGGTCCCCTTCCACGGGCTATGTTTTACTTGGTTAAGTAATGCTTTCCTTTCTATTAGAGCCCTCTGAGAAAAGTCGTTTCTCGATATCACTGCCTCTCTCCTCGGCCACAGGGTGCAGCTTCCCGTTACCTCTGTGGTGCTACCCGGGAAAAATTTAAAATGGATCACATTCCTTAGGTGTTGCATGCTTAAGCAAATTGTTTGTAAGAACCACACGTCCGATGGAGTCTCACGGTTTCCAGAGTCCTTGCTGGGCGTTCTCATCCAACTGCAAGATAGCAGATCTCCGTTGTCCATCCAAAAGTCAGCTTTTGTGCATTCGGCGAACAATAGCACCTTTCGCTATCATTCCTCCTCACTCCAACTGGTAAACCATTTGCATGAGCGAGCGTTAAACTATACCCTAACAATTGTCCATCTGGCGCTTGCAGGACCTGGCCACCCCAATAAACGATTCCCCTTGCTATCGTTTCCTAGTCCAGGTCAGCAGGCTTTCTGGTTGTTCCTGGAGTCGACTCCGTCCCTGTCACCCAATGTGCTTCCAAATAACCCCATCTAACATGCAAATATTACTCCAGAAACCGACTATTGCTCGTATACTTAATACACTACTGGCCATTAAAATTGCTACACCAAGAAGAAATGCAGATAATAAACGGGTATTCATTAGACAAATATATTATACTAGAACTGATATGTGATTACATTTTCACGCAATTTGGGTGCATAGATCCTGAGAAATCAGTACCCAGAACAACCACCTCTGGCCGTAATAACGGTCTTGATACGCCTGGGCATTGAGTCAGAGCTTGGATGCCGTGTACAGGTTCAGCTGCCCATGCAGCTTCAACACGATACCACAGTTCATCAAGAGTAGTGAGTGGCGTACTGTGACGCGCCAGCTGCTCGGCCACCATTGACCAGACGTTTTCAATTGGTCAGAGAGCTGGAGAATGTGCTAGCCAGGGGAGCAGTCGAACATTTTCTTATTCAAGAAAGGCCCGTACAGGACTTGCAACATGTGGTCGTGCATTATCCTGCTGAAATGTGGCGTTTCGCAGGGATCGAATGGAGGGTAGAGCCACGGGTCGTAACACATCTGAAATGTAACGCCCACTGTTCAAAGTGCCGTCAGTGCGAACAAGAGGTGACCGAGACGTGTAACCGTTGGCACCCCATACCGCCGGGTGATATGCCAGTATGGCGATGACGGATACACGCTTCCAATGTGCGTTCACCGCGATGTCGCCAAACACGGATGCGACCATCACGATGCTGTAAACAGAACCTGGATTCATCCGAAAAAATGACGTTTTGCCATTCGTGCACAAAGGTTCGTCGTTGAGTACACTATCGCAGGCGCTCCTATCTGTGATGCAAAGTCAAGGGTAACCGCAGCCATGGTCTCCGAGCTGATAGTCCATGCTGCTGCAAACGTCGTCGAACTGTTCGTGCAGATGGTTGTTATCTGGCAAACGTCCCCATCTGTTGACTCAGGGATCGAGACGTGGCTGCACGATCTGTTACAGCCATGCGGATAAGATGCCTGTCATTTCGACGGCCAGTGACACCAGGCCGTTGGGATCCAGCACGGCGTTCCGTATTACCCTCCTGAACCCATCGATCCCGTATTCTGCTAACAGTCATTGGATCTCGACCAACGCGAGCAGCAGTGTCGCGATACGATAAATCAGAATCGCGATAGGCTACAATCGGACATCAAAGTCGGTAACGTGATGGTACGCATTTCTCCTCCTTACACGAGGCCTCACAACAACGTTTCTCCAGGCAACGCCGGTCAACTGCTGTTTGTGTATGAGAAATTGGTTGGAAACTTTCCTTATGTCAGCACGTTGTAGGTGTCGCCACGGGCGCCAACCTTGTGTGAATGCTCTGAAAAGCTAATCATTTGCATATCACAGAATCTTCTTCATGTCGGTTAAATTTCGCGTCCGTAGCACGTCATCTTCGTGGTGTAACAATTATAATGGCCAGTAGTGTATCAGTTAGAAACTCCAATCGTAATCAGTTTTTCTGGTCGAGGGTGGGTCTGTACTATGAATCTACATTAATTAGCTCATTTTCGTGATAGTTCAACAGAAATGTGCCACAACAACTTTTTTAGCCATAGCATCTACAGAACTGATCTTTGCTAAGATGCGAGCATGTTCTGATCAATAGAATCTAATAAATAAACGTTTCCCACAACCGGACCTCTTCTTCGCCAGGGGAATGTACTGAATTAACTTTTTCTTCAATGCAAGATTCTTTTTCTGCAAACGAATCTGTTCATCTACATCCACCACCTAATGGTGCGTGGCGGAGGGTACTTTCGGCACCACTATCTGATCCCTCCAACACTGTTCCACTCTCGAATAGTGCGTGGGAAGAATCATTGTCGGCAAGCCTCTGTATTGGTTCTAATCTGTCGAATTTTCTCCTCGTGGTCAATACGCGAGATGTATGTGGGGGGGGGGGGGGGGGGGAAGTAGTATGTTGTCCGACTCCTCCTGAAAGTGCTGTCCCGAAATTTCAGTTGTAAATCTCTTCTTGGTCCTCAACGCCTCGCTTGTAACGTCTGCCACTGGAGTTTGTTTAGCATCTCCGTAACGCTCTCTCGCCAGCTAAACGATCCCGTAACTAAACGTGCTGCTCTTCGCTGGATCTTCTCTATCTCCTCATCAGTCCTACCTGAGAGGGATGCCAGATAGATGAACAATACTCAGGAATCGGGCGAACAAGCGCCTTATAAGCCACTTCTTTCGTGGATTGCGTTGACTTACTCCGCAATGGACACAATTGCGCTTCTTTTTCCACTGTGATGAGTATGTTCTTCACTCATGTGAGTCAAGAATCCTATAATAGACACTAATTTTTCTAGCTTGTCAGTCATTGTTTGTTCAGTGATTTGTAAGGTAATGCTTGCTGGCATAGCTTCAGGTTCCGAAGCTGGTGAGCCCACCTCATCCAGCCTAGGCCCCAAGTCAATGTTTAGACCCATCGTTGACACGGAGATATTTGCTAAAACACAAAATTATTGAAAATGATGATTTGTTCCACAATAAAATGTGAACGAGGCAAATAATTGAATTTACAATATATAATGTTATAAGCGGTAGGACCATTGGAAATGGAGTTCCAATGGCTTTTACTCGATGCCGCCATTTTTCATATCTGGATAAAAAATATTTTTATAAAATCAAAAAGTCGTAAATTTGTAGAAATTAATATCTAGTCTTTTTGTGCTCCGCCTACGAGATATGAAAACAGTTTACTGCTGACCTTCCGTCAGCGTTTGGCAGATAGCTTTGCGAACATAAGTTACTAAAGAATTAGTAGTGATTGTTAGCTGACGTGAGAGAGAATTTTGTAACTTATTCTTTAATAATTTTTTAGCACTGTAGAATTATACACTAAGTACCCATACTGCACAAGTATGGGACAGGTATGAGACTTCGATAAGATTTCAAAGTGATGCGAAGATCGGGAAATGACTTTAAATCTTTAGAATTAATGTAATATTGTGCACTTCACAAAAAGAGGAACGTAGCATCCTGTGTGTATATTACCAAAGCGTGGCAACTGAATTCGGTCAAGTCATACAAGTATTTGGGTGTGACACATTGTAGGGATATGAAATGGATGACCACATACTCTACATTCTGTTGTAGCTAAAGTATGTGGCAGACTGCAATTCGTTATCAGAAAACTACGGAAATGCAATGGGTCCACAGAGGAGACGGCTACCGAGCGAACAGTAGTGCTCAAACGTGTGGGACCATCAGGGAGCACTAACAGGAATACTGAATGTCCTAAAAGAAGGGCAGCACGAATGTGGTCACAGGTGTGATCCGTGGGAGAGTGTCACAGATATCCTGAAGAAACTGGAAAGGCAGACACTTGAAGACTGACGCAGACTATCCAGAGAAAGCCTACGTTCAGGAACCAGCGTTAAAATATGACTAACTCCATACTACATCCTCTTACATACCGCTCCCTTAAAAATTTCGGGGACAAGTCATGTTAATTTCAGCGCTTACAGAGGCATTTAGAGTCATTTTTCCCACGGTCAGTATGTGAATGGATCGGGGAGGAGCCCTGATAAATGGTACATGTGGAGGTTGCGACAGTACCTACCGGTTACTGCTACCTACCGGTCACTGCTGCTAAGTAGTTGCTCGTCTAAACTACATCCCATATAAGCAAACCAGATCCTGTGGTTTCTCGTACTTACGGTACTCGGACCGTGCACGGCTCTGTTTAAAAAGGACTGCTCGATATAGTCCCAGGGTCGAGCCACGCACGTGTGCTTTAATGCAACTAATTCGGTGCAAATAATAATCTGTAGCTGTAATCCTGCAGTCAAATAACCGACGCATTAGTTAGAATTGCGAGTTAATAAAATACACGGAAATACAAAATAAAACTTACATCAAAAATTTAACAACAGGGGTCTAATTCTAATGTCTAAATTATGCAGATGACAGAGAACTATGCTGAATAATGTTCATTCAAGAAAGGCCATCTCAAACAGAAGGGGAATTGTTCTATGATATTCAGTTAAATATCAGATATAAAATGCCCTTATCAAACACTGTAAAGCTACGTTGAGAGAAAGGTAGCAAAAACCTCAAAATAAATATTCATCAAATTAATGTGCAATCTAAGTCTAGTCCGTAATCACAACACACGAGATATTCACCAGTTCCAAACATTTCTGAGTTCAACATGATATTTACAAACTAGCACACGAGAGCTCGTGAGTAGAAACTCATCCTCTGTTTATCCTCAGTTCCGTAATACAAGCAAAACACGACTGAGTTCTACTCTAGAGCACATTCAGACCTCTCGAAATATGAAGTGCCTTCAGATGTTTAAGTACTGTAGCAACCATACCCCGCCCAGAGTCGACGACTGACATGACCGAATATCATATGTTACCTCAGGCATGTCTGTCTTCTACCAGATCTCCCTGTAAAGTATCCACAGATGTTAAAGCCTTATAACAGCCTTTCACCACTGATAATGTATCACCCACTAATTGAAACAACACCAGATGCCACAGGCAGATCTACCTACTTCCATCAAAAACATTCAAGCCTCCAGTATCGCTCCCTCGAACTCTTCATTCGAAAAGTCCCAGTCTTCTCTTGACTTCCATAGTATTCCACTACTGTCTGCTTTTCCATTGGCTGAAAACCGTCCCCACCAAAAATACATTGTTCTTACGTTCTACAGACGTGATAAGACTCAACTTGACCACTTCCTGGACTAAGCTAATATATTACAACAAGATTCAGACAAACGAGTGTTATAAATATTTGGTCAGACTCAGGTCACTCACAATGACTGCAAATAAAGTTTCGTTCTTAAATAACTAAGGTAGTACTCTTGCACGAGCGTGCTGACATTAAACGACAATGAACAGTTGTTAAATATTGTTTAAACAATTATTTGTTTCTTCTTGATAGATGCGTCTTTTAGTTTCCTTTTCAATTGTCATAGACACTAATACATGCAACCGACCACTGTTAAATTAGCACAGTTTTTTAATAGCACTTGCAGTCAAAATTTAAATGAAGTTACTGCAAAACAGTAAATATTCATGAAATAACCACACATGTATGACAATATGTCAGATATTCATACTGTATTCATTTGCTGTGTAGCTGTGCAAAATGCAATGTTCTGACAGACATTTGTGTAGTAAAAAATACATAAAAGATGTAATAACCCAATAAATAAAACTAGTACTGGTCAGTTGTTTTCAACGATGATAGCTCTCATGCAATGCTATCATCTGAGATGTTGTTTGTTGAAATCGCATGAAGCGTTTGAAATTTGTTAATTCAGAGGTTCATTGCGAAAATGTTTATTCACTGTGAAATATTAACTCAGGGAGTTTTAAAGATATCGAAAATATTGTTGTGTCATAAGATGCATCTGATCTTTCTGAGATCGCAGATGTATTCAGGTTTCCACTAATATATGACTGAGTTATTGTCGAATCTCAGAAAGCTGTAAGTAAGCCATCTTGAAGATTTTCTGACACTCCATTTCTGGTGCATCTCCTGCACAAAGGCTATGTGAGCAACAGCCGTTCAAATTTCTAGTTTTTCGATTTTTCCATTTCTGGCGAAGCTGCTCGTCTCTGTACTTGGACTCGTCCGTACCACCCATGTACCTGAACCTGCCACGGCGCACCCTGAGACCAGCGCCTACCAGCCGTACAGCAAATTCATTTTACCTCGTACCAACACTGGGTGACAAATTAGCTCGCCTACATGCGCATAGTGTTTTAAAGTACTCTCTGCTATGCACCTCACACTTGTTTTCATAGTATGGACGTAGATGTAGATGTAGAAGTAGATCAAGTTGATGGAACTGTTCTTACAGTCTCCTAGTGCGATTTGGGTAAAGTCTGAAAAACACGCAAGCTTACTTGGTGAAGCCTAACATTAGTGAGACACGCGCTAAGACGTCCTTGAGTATTCAATTTGGCTTTACAGGGTATGAATGTAATGGCTGTAAAGATTGGAAGACATAAAATAAGTTGTATAATATAGGATGCTGTATGTAATTAGTGTAGCTAGAATTCACAGGTTCACATAGACGACGAAAATATTGCAAACTTCGCGCCAGTTTTACATGTGAAAATGTGTTATGGAATTCGTATACGAGTCATTAAATCATAATCCCTCCAAAACAGTTAACTCAAGCATCTAGTGAAACACTTCACTCAACACATCGAACCACTTCACTGTCTCATTCAGGAAACTGTTGGAAACAGTCTCAGTTTTAGTGAGACAGCATCTTATATCACTAAGCAAATGTTTGTAGATAGAAAAGGAACGTCCGGCAACAACAGACACAAGAACTGCATAACTTATTTCTGAACAGCAATCATGTTTTTGTCCGATGTCACACACTCCACATTAAGGTTTTTTGCTAAGCTTTACTCGTGCTTCTGATTTTCTATGCCTTCAAGTGCAGTTTCGTCTTTTACAAAATGGTCGCCTCTACATCAAATTTGCACTACTGAAAGTTGCATCGAAATGACATTGACTGTTGCCTCAAGGAGGAAACTTCGTTAAATCATGGACTTCGCTTTTTCTTATTTTAAGGTTCCCACTGAAACATTCAGTACATTCCCGTTGTCGCTTTTAGTGGTTTCATCTAGAATAAAATGCAATGCATCAGCTACAAATCGTCTGATCTGCCGCGCTTTTTCTTCATCTAGGGGTCGTAAATTATCTCTCCGAGAACAGAAATTTTCAGCATACCTCTACAGATGTGATATCATAATGGCATTGTTGGCTTGGAAAGTGGGATAGCACGTGCTGGAAGTGCCGCTGTTGAATTATATATATAAAAAAAAAAACATATCTACATTTTTAACTTCACGTACTCTGAGCCTCATCATTAAACTGCTGCCTCATCATTCAACATATTTCTTCCTTATTTTTGGCTTTCTTTTCGCTTTCGACATGTATTGAAAACAGTTTCATTGGTGCATTTTTTTTCTTCAACAGCTGTTGAGCTTTACAACAGATCTTCCTCCCTGAATACCCTACACTATTAAACTATTTTACACTGTCATGTGTTCTTCCAGTGGGTATTTTGGATTGCAGCATCTTGAATGGAGCCCAAAAAGAAAAAAAAGTAATAATCAGAAAATAATAACAGGGTTCACAACGTCACTTCACTACTGTGCATGATGTAATGAACTTCAAACTGCTTCTGCTCGTGCAGTGGTCGCGAGACAGGCACCCTGTTAACAGTAAGTGAAGCGATGATTGTTACAATTTGTGTAGTTAAGTGTTCTTCTAAGCCAGGAATTTTCGTAATTTTTTAATGTAAATAAAGCCCTTTTGTTTCATTTCACCCACCTTTTTTTACATGATTGATTCGCATAGACTTTTCACCAGCGTTTCACCATATTTCTCTTGCTTAACTTTTTTCGGGTTTTTATTTTCTCAAACGAAACTACGTGATTCCAGGGATCTTTATTGTGTGTGTGTGTGTGTGTGTGTGTGTGTGTGTGTGTGTGTGTGTGTGTGTGTGTGTGCAAACTTAAACGACGAAGCGGCGAATGAAAACTTGACCCAAGGCCGCGCTTCGAACCCAGACCTCTTGCTCACTAGGCGGATGCGCTAACCTCAACGCCCCCCTGGTACAGTAACTTTCCACAGCTGCACGGACTATCCTACTACTTCACCCTCCTGAGTGCAGATTCCCATTCACGCACCAGTTCACTTTTACTTACAGTTTGTAATTGGTATCGATACAATAACAGTATCAAATTACAGAACTACCATTATTGCATTTGTATGCAGGAAAAGATAAATCATCTGAGCATAAAGTATTCTGATGTCTTTTCACCTTCTTCTGTATAAACAACTGGTGTGCCAACAGTAAGTTCTCTAACTGAATCAAACCTCAACTAATATATTCGAACATGTTTTCTCCATTTTTGCGAATCAAAAAGAGTTAGAAAAGGAGGAAGGCTTCAAAGAGACAGCAGATGATGTCATCATACAAGGTGCCCCTGCAATTGAAATCTCCAGCAGAGATGTGTACGCAATTCAAACAAAGAATGTAAAAAATGGGCCTAATCTTAACAAAATGAGAAATTATTCTGAGTGCCTGGAAGTAATGTACCACTTACTACATATTCTAACACAGAGTGTTTAACCGAAGCTTTAAGTTATGTCAGTGGAACATCTCTGATGCGCAGTTCACTAGTAATTATTCAAATGTTTACATTCAGTCAGATAAAGCCGATTTGCAGAGTAACTTTTCCACGATATAGCCCACGTGAGCCCCAGTGGTACATATCTATTTTTTCTATTTTCTTCCTAGCTATCAAAAAAGCAATATGCTAGGCGAGCTTCTGAGATCATGCCTCCCATGAGTAACACTTTCAGACCAAAACCCAAACTTCCTGCAGTGGATCTCAATAACAGGGTGAACTAAGACTATCATGAGAATGTTTAAGGCACAGAAAAAGAACGAAAGAAGAGATGCTCATGTTGAAGAAATGTGCAAAAGGTGTGATGCAAAGAGAAAGATGCAACAAGATTACAATGCGGAGAGTCTATTTGATAATTTCTTTGTATGAGATATTATTTGTAAACAATCAAATAAACATTTAAAGGAGCGGGACCTGAATTTATAGGTCTGGTATTTAGAAATCAAAACGTTAGCTGCAGATTGGGGAGAACTTCCACAGATACCTCCTGGACTAGAGTTAAAACCTTGTTTCATCGTCAATCAGCAACTCATAGTTTGATGTGAGTACTACAGAGGCAGATACACAATACCTAAGAACCTGTGATCAAACTTATTTATAATGTCGAGGAGAGAAATAAATCTGTGGTTGAAGAGTTTCACACAGGAGCAAAATTAGTTTTTCGAGCTCCGTCTACGACACGGTCATTAGACACAGAGGTCGGACTAGAGAAAGACTGGGAAGGATGTTTACCGTGCCACTGTGGCATTTGCCTCTGTTGGTTTTACTAAATCGCAACAGTCTTAGAATGATCAAAGATCTGGACCCATGACAGAGACGAATTTAGCTTGTTTCTCCTGAACCTCAACACCGTGGTCAAATCGCGGTTTTCACTCTACCAACACTCGGCAGCAACAAGATTTACACTTACAATACCTTCCCTTTACCGTTGTTGGAAATGTGTGCACTGTTCTACAGGTTCTACAGATGCTATCAATGAGCTTACAAATTTATTCCTCTTATCTTTCAAATCTAGGTAGAAAGTTTAGTTTTGGTACACTTAGCCTGTACGAGAATTCCTATAAGTAGATTGGATACTATGGCTAAATGCAATATCAATTTGTATTTATTATAAAAATAGTTTGCGTTCATATTTTTAACTATTTTTGAATTCCTTGAAAGCATACTGTGAACGATATAGTTGCTATAGTAAATTTTTTCGCATGGTCCGAAGACATCTGTGATAAAATAAATGACATAAAGCAGAATAAATAAAGATGAGTATTTACGATTTTGAGTGTTAATCAGAAATATCTGAAAGTGACCCATGTGCAGTTGCTTCTATGCATATTTGGGGTGTCATTTCCGTTGGCTGGGGTAGAGATATAATTTTGCTCCAAATGGGAGCATAATGGCTCAGCTATACAGGGCAAGAAACTCTTGACTATTTTGTAAGACGAATGCACAGTAACGGGGAAGAGAAAGTAAAAATTTTTCAGAACTACTTCTTGCAGTCGTCAGTTACTATAATGTGTATTTCCAGGAAATGGGCTGTGTAGAGAAACCCCTTGAACTCAGTTCTGAAGTGTGCACGTGGAAAAATGACATTTTTAGTCCATATAACTCTGCACTTCGCAGTCTCCTCACCCTCTGCACAAGAGTCTACAAGAAATGCTCTTTGAAAACAATAGACCAGCAGTTAGTTTGTCACACAATAGAATCAAATCTAGACTGCAGTGACTTCGTTCTACACTATATTCTAAAATTACTACATTTTTGTCGACCACTAGAACAATAAAATGTATAGTTTCACTTATATTTACAGTAGTTAATCGAAATGCTTTAAATGAACCTCCAGACACATAATAAAACTTTTAGCAGTGGTTTATATCGAATGCTGCGTATCCCCCGAAATAGAATAATCTTATGACAAAAACCGGAGAACTAGGTGGTCTGAAGTCCCTACCAATGATTTCATCCCTCAAAGTTTTCGTAATACGTAGCTGGCATAACGATTGTTTCTCATATTTTGAATGACTTCATACCACTTGCAACTATTTTTTCTTCGGGCAATGGTAAAATTTAGGCACTAGTAGGTTTTCAAGTACCTATAGCCTAACGTTTACGACAGCACAAAAAAGAAATGACTTTTCCCAGTCGCGCAAGTCTTGTTAAAACAAAGCTATTAGTTGGTTTCCCATGTGCAGAATACCTGTTCTAGTTACTTCTTGTAACATTTAATATAACATGCAGTTTTCTCAGTCAGTTACCGACACTGATACCACACCAATTCACTTATTGTTAGATATGTTCTCGATGTTTATTTATTTCTTAATTCATTTGTAGAAAATTTTAGTTGTATAGATATGGTCACGTTACACACAATTTGTTGGGACAGAAACACAATATAGGGAAATATAAATTATTGCTTTATGACCAATACACAGTACTAAGAAAAGGTGTTTTTAATTAACCTGAAGGACTGAACATGGAAATTAACGATTTCATGAGAACACGATAATCATATGCACATCTTCATATTTTCATAGTATCATGCTTTCACTATAAAACTTCAGTAGTGTACACCATGCACTGAGTAATCTCTGCCGTCTGGTACTCTGGCAGCCTCAATTTGTAACAGCATCTCTTTCAAAGCACCTGAAACAAACAAAAAACGGCAAGTAGTAACAGGATCATTCTTATATAATAAGGCATTATATGTATTTTATATTTGTGCTTACTGTTTTATGGATACACATTTTATGATGCCTCCCTGCCTGAACAAGATCCTCTCTACGCTTTAGCTTCTGTCCACAAATTTCTCGATCAGCACCAACACGATATGTCAAGTGATAACAGCAAGCACAGGAAAACTAAAGAGAAATTGGACTTTTGCTAAATATTTCTATTCCCATGCTTATGAACTATGTATTAAAATGGGCGTTGCAACGTTAATTAACATTCTGAGGTCACACGAAAAAGAAGATCTTAATTCTATCACATGTGACAACGAACTCACATGAAATACTGTTGTACTTTCAAGTTAGCAGTGTTCGTTTTAGTCAGACAATACAGCGGTATATCAGCGAGCCAATAATGTGGTGATCGATTCTGTGGTTTCAGAATAAACACAGGATATTCAAATTCAATGTGAATTAATTAATACTTGATTAAACACGTGAACGCCGGTGTGGTAGAATTAATTGAGGTCCACCAGCTGCAGGAAAGGAATGCCGTTACATTGTGATTACTTTTATGCCCCACGAGTCACTGACATTAAGCGACGGCTATATTTTGTTGTGGCTACCCATTTCTGATATCCACAATCTTAGGTACGCCATTTCCTTTCAGTATTTAAGACCTTGAAACTTTAATATAGTATAATAACATTTCACGCAAATACCACCCACTATATTTATGCTCTCATAGTCTTCATGGGTTAGCAGGATTGCGTTGTACAGTGTCTACGTAGCATCTATGCAGACGTAGCTTGCAGCGGCAGGTGGCGACAGTGGTGGCAACATAGAGCGCGGAGCTCCGTCTCTGCAGGAGATCCTCACCACCACCGGTTAGGCCGGTATTACACCACCATATTTCTTTGAAAAAGAACCCCCCCCCCCTTAAGTACAACTCTAGCAGTATGCCAATTACACCACATTCCTTGCCCTTGCTCCTACCTTCCAACGATCCCAAAAGAGAAATATGGTCAAATATACGTCAAATTTCATGGCCAGACAAAGATGTTTGCCGAGACGCTAAAAAGGGATAATACACAGTCGTCATATTTTTCGTCAAATTTCAGGATGGTGGATAAGAACTTTTTATGCGCTGCAGTTGCTGGTACAATAATCCCGCCGCCTCTACCGCTCTTGTCTCCG
Organism: Schistocerca americana; assembly: GCF_021461395.2. Taxonomy (NCBI): domain Eukaryota; kingdom Metazoa; phylum Arthropoda; class Insecta; order Orthoptera; family Acrididae; genus Schistocerca; species Schistocerca americana. The sequence goes on from NC_060123.1 coordinate 186,480,756, forward strand.
CACTCGTGACCGGGACACGCTCACCCGCCATCGGCAATTACAACGACACGTCCGAAACCTGTTTACTGCAAAGGAACGCGGCGCATGGCGACAGACATGCACATAACTCAACACCACGCTCCCAATAAACTCTTCAAAGTATTGGTCTGCTTTCCACCGCCTTACTGGGAACCGCCCCACCCCCCAGTACCCTCTCCTCCTTGATGACAGTCCCTTTCCTGACAACCTCAGTAAGGCCAACCACTTTGCCTCTCACATATACGATGTTTTTTCCATCCAAGATAATCCCCAATTTGATCACTCCCTCTTTGACCGTACGAGTACCTCTTTCCCTCCCCTTGCTCCTAGCTCACAGTACTTGAATCACACACCACCATCTGAACTTAACACTCCCATCACTACACAGTACATCAGCCTCACACTCTGCACTAAAAGCAACACTGCTCCCGCCCACGACCATGTTACCTACCGCAACCTCAAACACTGCCCTCCCTCCTTCCTTGACGCCCATGCCATCCTCTACAACGTAATCCTTGCCACCAGCTTCTACCCCGATCTATGGGAAACCTCCCGTATCCTAATGTTCTCCAAACCCAACAAGCCTCCATCTGATGCCTCTTCCTATTGCCCTACATGTCTCACCTTGGTGTTCAGCAAGCCCTTGGAATCCATCCTTACCCGGCACATCCATCACCAACACCATCGAAACCACCTCCTTCCCATCACCCAATGTGCCTTTCGACCTTCCTTCTCTGCTGATGACCAATTCCTATGCCTTACTCATCTCCTTTCCCTCCAGCTTACCTCCCATCGCTCCACCATTTTTGTCTCGCTTGACCTCGAAAAGGCTTACAACTGTGTCTGGCATCCTGGTCTCCCGTTTAAACTTCAGACCTACACCCTTCCTGTCAACTATGTCCATCTGATTGCCTCCTTCCTCTCCCGCCGCCCCTCCTACATTACCATCCATAACGCTGATTCTTGCACCTTCTACCTCTCTGCAGATGTGCCCCAGGGCTCTTTACTCTCCCCTCTCCTCTACCTCCTGTACATGGCACATATGCCTCAACCCTCCCCCCCCCCCCCCAGTACACCTCTAGCAGTATGCCAATTACACCACATTCCTTGCCCTTGCTCCTACCTTCCAACGATCCCAACGCCTTCTCCAGAATCACCTTGACCTTTTTGTCGCATGGTGTAACCAGTGGTTCCTGAAAATCAATCCTTCCAAGACCCAGGAGATCATCGTAGGTCATACCACTCGCTCCTTCCGGCTTCTTGATTTCTCCCTAACCATCTCCACCCGTCCTGTCCGCCTCTCCCCCACCCTCATCTACCTTGGCCTCACCATTGACCATCACCTCACCTGGATCCCTCATCTCCACTCTATCCAACCAAAAGCCCTAACTGCCTCCGACTCCTCAAACTCCTGGCCAGACATGGTGGTTGAACCCCTCCACCATCCTCCACACCTACAAATGCTTAATCCATCCTATCCTCTGTTATGCCAGTTTCGCCTGGATATCCGCCCCCCCCCCCCCTCCAAATCCCATAAGTCCCTCCAGATCCTCAAGCGCCATGCACTCCACCTTGTCTTACATACGTGCCTCCTGTCCTTCACGCAGATCCTCTACGACCTGATTCCTTTCCCCCATCTGCTCCTATTCCTCGAACATGCCTGCATACTCTACACCTCCTGCCGCCTTGATCCCCCTCGTATCTGGTTGGTCCTCTCCTCTCCAACCCCCACCCTCTGCTGTGCTGCCACTGTTGTGTGCCTCCTGCCCTCCATCTCTACACCCTTCATCCTCTTTCTCAACGTGGCTTCCATCAACTCCCCCTCCTGGATGATGCCCCCTCTCCCTTCATTTATCCCTCCTATCAACTATGATCCTCACCTCCCCCTCCTTTCCTCTGTCCTTTCCCCAAGCTCCCTCTCCCCCCCCCCCCTCCAATCATCCTGTATTTTCCCTGCCTACCCTTTCTCTGCCTCCCTTCTCCCCCCTCCCCCGAGTTCTTCTGCATTCCTCCCTTCTGCCTTTCCCCACTCCCTCTTGCGTCTGCCCAGCCTCCTCTTATGAGTGTTTGTCCTCCATCGGCTCAATCCCCCTCCCCCCACCACTTCGTTTTTCTTCTGCTTCCCCTTTTCTTTCCCATCATCTGTCCAGGTTCCTCCATTTGCCCTCGGCTGTGGTGTGTCACATATGTGCCAACATTTTAGTTTAGTGTTTTAAGTGAGTGTTCAGTGTTGTGCGTCTTTTCCAAAGTGTTGCGAACAGAAATTATGCTGCCGCTGGGTGCGATTTTTATCTCTCTTGCGAATAGAAACCAGACAGTCGCCGTGGTTTGTAATTGTCTTCTATTACTTTACGTGCCTGCTTCCTGTGTATTTAATTAGCATCGTCAACCCTTTGTTTTAGTTTTAAGTTCCACAATGTTCCGCCATTTTACCGTTTAAGTCACCGATTTTATCGCCTGCTTTTATTATTTATTATCTTCATTTTTTTTTTTTTTTTTTTTCCAAACAAATTCTGTCGGCTGAAGAGCGGCGTACTAAGCTGCTGCCAGCCTGCCCCCTTTGTGGGAAATCGAATATCAATAAAGAAAAAAAAACTAGTACAATTGCATTTTGTGCATGTTTGGAAGAAAAGCTGTGGAAAAAGAGTAAACATATTTGGATGAAGCCATAGGTATTGCGTCGAAATAATAAAAGCATTCAGCAAAATTTGTTATGAGAGCTGCAAGTGGAGGACGTCAAGTCTTATATATAAATCACTAACGAATAGACGAGAGTGTATTTCAGTATTTTCTCAGTAAAGTGGGTTCTCATATTACAAAACAAAATACTCTCTCGAGAAATGCTATACCTGCAGAAGATAGGCAAACTGTGACACTGGGATTTCTTGATACAGGAGAGAACTACTCTAGTTTACAACACAGCAGTCGAATACCACATTGCATGTTGACCAAAGTAATTCCTGAAACGTGTGAAGCATTGACGGGTGAATAATCAAAGGCAAATAAATGTTTAGGTCACTATATGGGCAACAGCGCAGTAGGCCGTACAGTTGAAGAGGAATGGACATCTCTAAAAAGGGCCATCACAGAAGTTGGGAAGGAAAACATAGGTACAAAGAAGGTAGCTGCGAAGAAACCATGGGTAACAGAAGAAATACTTCAGTTGATTGATGATAGGAGGAAGTACAAACATGTTCCGGGAAAATCAGGAATACAGAAATACAAGTCGCTGAGGAATGAAATAAATAGGAAGTGCCGGGAAGCTAAGACGAAATGGCTGCAGGAAAAATGTGAAGACATCGAAAAAGATATGATTGTCGGAAGGACAGACTCAACATACAGGGAAGTCAAAACAACCTTTGGTGACATTAAAAGCAACGGTGGTAAGATTAAGAGTGCAAGGGGAATTCCACTGTTAAATGCAGAGGAGAGAGGAGATAGGTGGAAAGAATACATTGAAAGCCTCTATGAGGGTGAAGATTTGTCTGATGTGATAGAAGAAGAAACAGGAGTCGATTTAGAAGAGATAGGGGATCCAGTATTAGAATCGAAATTTAAAAGAGCTTTGGAGGACTTACGGTCAAATAAGGCAGAAGGGATAGATAACATTCCATCAGAATTTCTAAAATCGTTGGGGGAAGTGGCAACAAAACGACTATTCACGTTGGTGTGTAGAATATATGAGTCTGGCGATATACCATCTGACTTTCGGAAAAGCATCATCCACACAATTCCGAAGATGGCAAGAGCTCACAAGTGCGAGAATTATCGCACAATCAGCTTAACAGCTCATGCATCGAAGCTGCTTACAAGAATAATATACAGAAGAATGGAAAAGAAAATTGAGAATGCGCTAGGTGACGACCAGTTTGGCTTTAGGAAAAGTAAAGGGACAAGAGAGGCAATTCTGACGTTACGGCTAATAATGGAAGCAAGGCTAAAGAAAAATCAAGACACTTTCATAGGATTTGTCGACCTGGAAAAAGCGTTCGACAATATGAAATGGTGCAAGCTGTTCGAGATTCTGAAAAAAGTAGGGGTAAGCTATAGGGAGAGACGGGTCATATACAATATGTACAACAACCAAGAGGGAATAATAGGAGTGGACGATCAAGAACGAAGTGCTCGTATTAAGAAGGGTGTAAGACAAGGCTGTAGCCTTTCGCCCCTACTCTTCAATCTGTACATCGAGGAAGCAATGATGGAAATAAAAGAAAGGTTTAGGAGTGGAATTAAAATACAAGGTGAAAGGATATCAATGATACGATTCGCTGATGACATTGCTATCCTGAGTGAAAGTGAAGAAGAATTAAATGATCTGCTGAACGGAATGAACAGTCTAATGAGTACACAGTATGGTTTGAGAGTAAATCGGAGAAAGACGAAGGTAACGAGACGTAGTAGAAATGAGAACAGCGAGAAACTTAACAACAGGATTGATGGTCACGAAGTCAATGAAGTTAAGGAATTCTGCTACCTAGGCAGTAAAATAACCAATGACGGACGGAGCAAGGAGGACATCAAAAGCAGACTCGCTATGGCAAAAAAGGCATTTCTGGCCAAGAGAAGTCTACTAATATCAAATACCGGCCTTAATTTGAGGAAGAAATTTCTGAGGATGTACGTCTGGAGTACAGCATTGTATGGTAGTGATACATGGACTGTGGGAAAACCGGAACGGAAGAGAATCGAAGCATTTGAGATGTGGTGCTATAGAAGAATGTTGAAAATTAGGTGGACTGATAAGGTTAGGAATGAGGAGGTTCTACGCAGAATCGGAGAGGAAAGGAATATGTGGAAAACTCTGATAAGGAGAAGGGACAGGATGATAGGACATCTGCTAAGACATGAGGGAATGACTTCCATGGTACTAGAGGGAGCGGTAGAGGGCAAAAACTGTAGAGGAAGACAGAGATTGGAATACGTCAAGCAAATAATTGAGGACGTAGGTTGCAAGTGCTACTCTGAGATGAAGAGGTTAGCACAGGAAAGGAATTCATGGCGGGCCGCATCAAACCAGTCAGTAGACTAATGACCAAAAAAAAAAAGGGCAACAAGAAATATTTTTATTTTTAGTAATTTAATTAATGAAATTAATGTTCCAACTACTACAAGATTAATAAAAAGTAGTAAGAAGAAGTCGTTTTTTGACTCCTGGCATCCAGTGTTAAAAAATAGGCAAAGTAGACTAGAAATCTAAGAAAGAATTTTTCATTTTATAGCGTGACCACATCCTCTACTCCGGGTTGCTGAAAAGCTGCCTGGATGTTTCCAGATGTGGATGTGGATGACTGCAGCTGTGATTGTGGACACATGTCACCTGCAGCATATTTCACCTGCCCACCAACACACAATTAATAGTATGCACTGTATTCGATTCTACTGCAGACAACAGTAGACCAGTGTCTCGGTTTGGTGAAAAGGATGGGCATCTCATGATCATAATACCGAGAAGATTTCAAACTAGATCTTGTAATAAAAATATATTTCACACCCAAATTAACATTTTGCACTGAAACTATAGGAAAAGAGTGCGCTACTATTGACCATCTGATTTATCAGGTTAACAAGGACATCAACTGAGAACTAGTTTAATAAGAAATATCCTCTAACATCAGTGAGAAACTACGGAGTTAAAACGAGCAACGTACAGAGAACTAAGAACAATGACAGACGAAAGTGCAAAATGACGACTTCTTCCCTCGGCTGTGGGCTGTGATTTCTGGAGGTGTAACTGTGGGTTTCGGGGCGGTGAATTGTCTTTCTAACAGCTCTGACAGAATGCTCCATCTGCAGAGAATTAACGAAGGTCCGAGCATACGGAATAGGATCTGAGATATGTGAGTGGCTCGAAGATTTCTTAAGTTATGAAAGACAGTACGTTGTCCTAGACGGCGAGTATCGTCAGCAGTGTCCCAGGGTGTGATAGTAGCGATCTCGTTCTTTATACACGATCTGACTGCAAGGGTGAGCAGGAACGTGCGATTATTGTTGACGACGCTATAGTGCATGGGGAAATGTCGTCGTTGCGAGACTGTAGGAGGATGCAGCATGACTAACATAATTTCTATTTATCATGATGAAAGGCAGCTAACTCCAAAACTACAAAAATGTAAATTAATGCAGAAGAGCAGGAATAAGAACCCTATGGTGTTGGAATACAGTATTAGTGGCGTGCTACTTGACAGAATTAGGTAGATTAAATTTCTATTAATAACGTTGCACAGTGATAGGAGATGGAACGAGTCGTACGACCGGTTGTGGGGACGGCGAATGCCTACTTTGGTTTATTGGGGATACTTTTAGAAAAGCGTAGCCTTTCTACAAAGGACACCGCGTACAGAACTCCATTTCGACCCATTCTTGAATGCCGCTCTAGTGGGTGGAATCCCGAATAGGTTGGGTAAAAGGAACACAACGAAGCTCTTCAGAGGCGTGTTGCTAAATTTGTTACCTGTAGGTTAGACCAACGCTCCATTATTACCAAAATGCACGCTGAATTCAGCTGGGAATCCATGGAGGAGGAAGAAGGAAGACGTTCTTCATTTCACGAAACACTATTGAGAAACTTTAGAGAACCGGAATTTACAAGTGAGTTCAATACGACTCTGCTGCCACCAACGTACATTTCTACATCGACATCTACACACATTACCCGCAAGCCACTGTATGGTGGATGGCGGAGGGGACCTTTTGCCTCTACTAGTTATTTCGTTTCCTGTTCCACTGGGAAATAGGGCGACGAAGAAAAGACTAATTATACGCCTCAAGTATGAGCCCTAATTTCTTTCATCTTGTCTTAGTGATCCTCATACGAAATGTACTTTGGTGGCAATTTGAAACGTTCTGCAGTCAACTTCAAATGCTGGTTCTACAAATTTTCTTAACAGAGTCTCGCGGAAAGAACTTCTTCTTTCCTCCAGGGATTTCTATTTATGTCCTCGAAGTGCCTCGCAATCCTCGCGTGTTGTTGGAACCTAACGATAAAGAATCTAACAACTCGGCTCTAAACTGCTTCCATGTCTTTCTGTAATCCGTGGGAATGCCAAACACACGAGCAGCAACCAACAATGAGTCGCACTAGTGTTCTACTCCCGGCCTGCTTTAGAGTCGAGATACACTTTTCTACGATGACCGCAATAAACCTTAATCGACCACTCGCCTCTCTTACAACTGGCCACTTCATGTCTCTTTGCACCGTTACGCCTAGATATTTAACTGATGTGCGCACAGCACCATACTAACGCTGTACTCGGACATTACGGAAGCGTTTCTCCTACTCGTCTGTGAATTCATCAGTCGGACTAGGAATTTTATCTAAGTAGTCTTCAGGCTTCTACAGTTACTCAATGACGACACCTTCCCATATACACAGCGTCACTGTCAAACTGCGTAGAATACTGCTCCCCCTGTCCATCAGATAATTTATGTATACAGAGAATAAGAGCGATGCTAACACATTCCAGACGATATCCTTGTCCTTGATGAACCTTCGCCGTCCACGCCAAAGTACTGTGTTCTATTACTTGAAAAATCTTCGAGCCACTGATACATCTCAGAACTTAATCTGTATGTTCGGACTTTTGTTAACAGTCTGCAGTGAGGTACTACGTCAGATGCTTACCGCGTAATCTTGAAATATTGAGTCTTCCTATCGCTTCAACGACGGCTCACGTAAGGACATCGAACGCAAGATAACGGAAATTAGAGCTCTTGTCGAAGCACAGAGACAGCCATTTATCGTTCGTTCCATTTGCGAATACAACAGGGAAATAATAACTAGTAGTGGTACAAGGTACCCTCCGCTTTGCACCTTCTAGTGAGTAGCGGAATATGTAGTGGATGTACCAGGGCCATTCCATAACTCACAGAAACTATGATGTATCGTGGGATCATACATTCTGTACGAGCTTCGTCGTTCTACAAAATAGATGTAAGCAGAGTGGAATAGCCAACACACCTGAAAATTGCCTTTCCTGTTGGTAGAAATGGTAGTGTCATGCGGAAAAGCGAGCAGCTAATTGGGTGATGGAGCATTGTCCCGTCGACCAGTTGCACGTTGTGTGGGGGCTTTCTGACGAGGACGCACAGCAACTACACTCATGCTCGGAAACTAAGGATACTGCTGATACATAGAAAAACAACGCTTAGGTGGGAGGTTTGCGGGTTTAAATCACCTCGGGGTATGACCATGCGGTGCATTTATCACGGTGGCGCTGGCAGCAGTCCACACATGTGTTGGTGCATGTCAGAGCACTGTACAGAGAGTAGGTGTACAGATGTGCTAATGGTGACTGTGTGTTGAAAATGGCTCAAAGAACACATATTGATGACGTTATGAGTGGTAGGATACTAGGGCGACTGGAGGATGGTCAAACACAGCAGGTCGTAGCACGGGCCCTCCGTGTGCCACAAAGTGTGATCTCAAGATTATGGCGACGATTCCAGCAGACAGGAAACGTGTCCAGGTGCTACAGTACAGGACGTCCACAGTTTACAACACCACAAGAACACCGATATCTCACCATCACTGCCCTCAGACGGCCACGGAGTACTGTATGTAGTATTGCTCTGGACCTTACCGCAGCCACTGGGTCAGCTGTCTCCAGACACACAGTCTACAGACGACTGAACAGACATAGTTTATTCGCCCAGAGACCTGCAAGGTGCATTCCACTGACCCCTAGTCATAGGAGAGCCTGTAATGCCTGGTGTCAAGAACACAGTATATGGTCATTGGAACAGTGGTCCCAGGTTATGTTCACGGACGAGTCCAGGTATAGTCTGAACAGTGATTCTCGACGGGTATTCATCTGACGTGAATCAGGAACCCGATACCAACCCATTAATGTCTTGAAAGGGACCTGTATGGGGGTCGTGGTCTGATGGTGTGGGGTGGGATTATGATTGGTGCACGTACACCCCGGCATGTCTTTGACAGAGAAACTGCACCAGTATAACCGCCTTTTAAGGGGTGCAGTGGGTCCCATCTTCCTCCTTATGGATGATAACGCACGTCCCCACCGAGCTGCCATTATGGACAAGCACCTTGAAACAGAAGATGTCAGGCGAATGGAGTGACCTGCCTGTTCTCCAGACCTAAACCCCGTCGAGCACGTCTGGGATGCTCTCGGTCGACGTATCGCTGCACGTCTTCAAACCTTTGGAACACTTCAGGAGCTCTGACTGGCACTGGTGCAAGAATGGGAGGCTATAACCCAGCAGCTGTTCGACCACCTGATCCAGAGTATGCCAACCCGTTGTGAGGCCTGTGTACGTGTGCAAGGTGATCATATACCATACTGATGTCAGGGTACATGCGCAGGAAACAGTGGTGTTTTGTAGCACATGTGTTTCGTGATGGTTTTCTCAAATTATCACCAATACCGTGGACTTACAGATCTGTATCGTGTGTGTTCCCTATGTGCCTATGCTATTAGCGCCAGTTTTGTGTAGTTCCACGTTGTGTGGCACCACATTCTGCAATTATCCTTAATTTATGAGCATGAGTGCACTTATTCGCTGCCAAGTAGTGGGGCCCACGTCGGCCCGTACTGACCTTTTCGAGACTGTTCTTTAACAGTGTTAACAGAGGACCGAAGATGGACTGTGAAGGAATTAATGACATGGACTGGCATTTCGTGGGCAAGAGTGTTCAGCATTTTACGGCACGACCTGAAGGTGAGCAAGAGATGTTAAAAATGGCTACTACATCAGTTAACAAATCTGATGAAGTGGAAGCGATACTACACCAGCAGTTTCAACCTGGAGCGGTTTGAGCGAGAAGGGAATGGCATGCTCAGTCGCACTATTGCGGTTGATGAAGCCTGGCCACGAGAATATGAAGCAGAACTGTAGACGCAGTCATAAGAACTGAGTTATGCAGGTTGACCACGACGACACAACGTATGACGCAATCCATAACCCACGAAGAGCACGATCATTCTGGCGTTTGACAGCCACGGTATTCTGGAGTGCCGCCATGCTAGGGGTAGGCGCACCATCAATGCCCAATACTAACACAAATTTCTGCTGTACCGTCTCGACGTACATTTCAGCAGACAGCAGAAACATCTGGCACTGCTAGGTAATGCAGTCATACTCCATGATAACGGTACAGACCACACTGCAGACGTCGTAAAGAATTATGTACAGCGTGAGGTGAGGCGGATGGGTGGGTTGCTGTGCGGGGGGGGGGGGGGGATCCCCCTCACTTACCGTAGTCGCCAAACCTCTGCTGTGTCGGCTACTGTCGGAGTCAACAGTCAACACCGACACAAACAAGGAAGGAGAGAAGTTGCTATGCGCGGTGGCAAGAATCCTAAATCATGTGTACAAAACACTCAAATTGATAGAAAGCTTAATTTCTATTAAGGAAAGAACTTAACATAAGTCCTATGCTTTCTATGTACAAGTACTTTACTCTGACTTAATACTCGTACAACGCAGGCTAAGTAAAACGTTTCTGAGGGATATGAAATGAAACGAGCCTGTGAGGATTGAGGTAGGGAAGGCGAATGGTCGAAATTTAGGAACGTGTGGTTCATCAGCAATGGAGACCGCATGTCGTTAGTGTGACCCATTCTTGAGTATTGATCGAGTGTTTGGGATCCGTATCAACTCGGATTAAATGAATACATATAGCAGTTCAGAGGTGGGCTGCTAAATTTGTTACCGGTAGGTTCGAAGGCCACGCAAGTGTAACGGAGTTGCTTGGAGAAGTCAAATGGAAATCTTTGGAGGGATGGCGACTTTGTTTCAGAGGAACAACAATGAGAAAATTTAGGGAACCGCCATTTGAAGCTGAATGCAGGACGATCCTACTGCCACCAACATACATTTCCACGAAGGACTACGAAGATAAGGTATGAGAAATTGGGGCTCATAGTTAGGTATACAAACAATCGTTTTTGCCTGTCTGTCTGTTAGTGGAACATGAACGGAAACGACAAATTGTGATAGAGGGCGCTCTCCGTCACTCACCGTACGGTAGCTTGAGGAGTATGTATGTTGAAGCAGAAGTAGATGAAGGTGCAGGCTCAGAAGATACGGAGAGTAATACTCAGGTTTTCCAGCGTTCGACAAACAAATCCCTTCCTAAGTCATCAAAAGAACTCCGAATTCCTCAAAAGCCGGGTGCACAGGGTACTCCGCAGGCATACAGACTGTAATTGTTACAGGAAATCAAACCAGATATCATGTTGCCGGTAGGAAGGCAGGAATAACGCCACCTGTTGAGGAAGTTGACGATGACATGCCAGAACGGCTTTGGGATGATTAGGAATATCGGCTAGATACAGCATGTGCCACAAGGGAACTTACGTAGAACTTGGTTACAGAACCAGAATATAGGTTTCTCAGTTGGCGTATCAGACAAACTTTACTTTCTTACATTTTAATATAAGTTAGTTACAAGTCGATATACATGATACCGATGTTTGATGATGTTTCGTTTGTGGGGCGCTCAACTGCGCCGTCATCATCGCCCATATAGAGACCCAATTTTTACACAGTCTCAAGAATGACGATGAAATGATAAGAAACAACACAAACACTCAGTCCCCGGGGAGAGAAAATCCCCAACCCGGCCGGAAATCGGACCTGAAACCTCGTAATGTAGTAGGCAGCATGCTAGCCACTAGACCAGGCGCTGCGGAGGCACTGAAGTTATAAAGTACAATTTGGTTCACCCTACAAGACTTTGTTTTTCAATTAACTACTATTCATTCTCTAGCAGCCATCTTTAGATGGTCCTATTTCTATTAAATTACGTTGTAAACACTGTAACCATCTCTGGTTGAGCTGTAGTGGTTTTACAGATGCCTGAATGATAGGAGAAATTTTGTTATAAGGATGCTAATCAAATCTACTAGGCAAATGTCCATATGCACTGTCGTGGAGGAAACAACACTATGTGATCGAAAGTATCCGGATACCCGCAAAAACATACGTTTCTCATATTATGTGCATTGTGCTGCCGTCTGTTGCCAGGTACTTAATGTCAGCGACCTCAGTAGTCATTAGACGTCGTGAGAGAGCAGAATGGGGCACTCCGCGGAACTCACGGACTTCCTACGTGGTCAACTGATTGGGTGTCACATGTGTCATACGTCTGTACGCAAGATTTCCATACACCTAAACATCCCTAGGTCCACTGTTTCTGATGTGATAGTGAACTACAGACGTGAAGGGACACGTACAGCACAAAAGCGTACAGGTCGACCTCTTTTGTTGACCGACAGAGACCACCAACAGTTGAAGAGGATCGTAATGTATAATAGGCAGGCATATATCCACACTATTTTACAGGAATTGCAAACTGCATCAGGATCCACTGCAAGTACTATGACAGTTGGGGGAGAGGTGTCAAAACTTGGATTTCATGGTCGAGCGGCTACTCATAAGCCACACATCACGCCGGTGAATGCCAAACGAAGCCTCGCTTGGTGTAAGGAGCGTAAACATTGGACTACTGAACAGTGGAAAAACGTAGTGTGGAGTAACGAATCACGGTTCACAATGTGGCGATCCCATGGCAGGATGTGGATGTGACGAATACCCGGTGAATGTCATCTGCCAGTGTGTGCAGTGCCAAAAGTAAATTTCGGAGGCGATGGTGTTATGGTGTGGCCGTGTTTTTCATGGAGGGGGCATGTACCACTTGTTCTTCTGCGTGGCACTATCACAGCACAGGCCTACACTGATGTTTGAATAACTTCTTCTTCCCACTGCTGAAGAGCAATTTGGGGATAGTGACTGCATCTCTCAACACAATCGAGCACCTGTTCATAACGCACGTGGTGGAGTGGTTAAACGACAATAACATCCCTATAATGGACTGGCCTGCACAAGGTCCTGGCCGGCCGAAGTGGCCGTGCGGTTCTAGGCGCTACAGTCGGGAACCGAGCGACCGCTACGGTCGCAGGTTCGAATCCTGCCTCAGGCATGGATGTGTGTGATGTCCTTAGGTTAGTTAGGTTTAATTAGTTCTAAGTTCTAGGCGACTGATGACCTCAGAAGTTAAGTCCCATAGTGCTCAGAGCCATTTGGAGCATTTTTTTGTATTAAAGACCACAGTAAAGTCACTTACAGTTCATCCACACACTGAAGAAAGTTATCAGCTTTCAGCAAGTCGCACGTATACCATGAATATGGAAAATTAAAGAAATTATCCAATTGTAGGAATGGTGTAGCAGCAACTTCACACATTTAGCATTGAGAGGAATGGCTTACTCAACATCCAACATCAACTTGTTAGCCTGGACGCGTAGGAGATCAAAATGATTACTTAACGTATTGAGCTCTGAGACCACATTTTACTAAGAACCGCAAAATGTAAAAAACATCTTTCGATGTTTCACTTTGGTGCTTTACCTTTGCAGCACTTCTGATGTAACGACGGTCACAAAAAAGGAACTCAAACAAACAAAGTTAGTTCTTTGTGTTTTCAAACGCGCGCCAAGTTCTCCATTTCATGGCGGTGGTTAAACGCGGCAGGACAGCTATGGAGCAGGAAGTTCGCAGCGCTGTCACCGAGGACTTAGCCAGCAACGGCCGAAGTTTTGCACCGCTAAGGTGCCTTCGGGCAACACGTTGATTATAAAACTGGTGATCAAAGCCACACAGCAACAGCACGTTGCTATAAGCGCCTCTGTCACTTTCGCTCCCTCACCAATACTTCTGTGAACAGTTATAGAACACGACAGACACTACATACTGCCACAGAACTGTAAATTTTCGTAATTACCATTACTTAGAAGCAAACTGTATCCAAAAAATTAACTGCAATCCAGGTATGGATTTCATTGTGAAACAATAACGAATTCAGTACTTTAATTATGCTAGAGATCTTTATGATTAAAAAGGCTCTGAGCACTATGGGACTTAACATCTGAGGTCATCAGTCCCTAGAACTTAGAACTACTTAAACCTAACTAACCTAAGGACATCACACACACACACACATGCCCGAGGTAGGATTCGAACCTGCGACCGTAGCATTCGTGCGGTTCCGGACTGAAGCGCCTAGAACCGCAGAGATCTTTATCTAACTGCCAATTATCGTTGTTTGCCATTCCAGTGTTCATTCATTAGCCTTCTTCCCTGGATAGCTGATAAATAGAAAGGCAGTTGATAAATTCCAATAAACTACAAGTACTTGTAGCTTGATGTCACTTGCGTGGTTGGAAAAAGAGATCTTGTGGATGGAATTGCGTCTGTGAGTTCTCTGCCCGTTCGTGAGCGTGTAAGCAGCAATCGATTGAATTGAATGTTGTGATTATGTCTGCCCCGCCCCCGGCGATGTATGTTCTGTCATACGATTCCTGAAAACAGAAGAAGTCAGTGCCACCGAAACTGGTCATCTATTGTGTGTATCGGGATGGGATCATAAGTGATAGTGTCGTGATAGAATGGTGCAGAAAATTCAACGCCTGTAGTACAGGTGGGCACGATTGAAGTGGTCGAGAAAAACATTCAGATGTGGCTGACTAACATGTGCAGACACTTTGACGAGAAAATGCTTAAGACACGTCGATTCACAAATTCTGAATTTTCTCAAGATGTTCCTCACATTTGAAAGACAACGCTCTTTAATATTGTGACAAAGAGAGTCAGGTTATCATAAGTTTCGTGCACGATGGGTGCCAAGCTGTCAAAACCATGTCCACAAAACTGGAAAAATGGGCTCGGCCTCGGCATTCTTTCCGCGTCGCCATAAAGAGATGCAGGAAGCTTTCAAATGAATCTTGGCTGGAGAAGAGGTAACAGTACAGTACTTGAATTCTGAAGCTAATTAACATTCAAAACATTCACACTCATTCTCGCGTTGAGTTATAACAGTTAAATTTCTTCAAGTTATTTTCCGTTTTCAATAGTCCGAAATTAATGTATGAATAACTTTGTTACAATGAAATTACATCGGAAACTCAAAAGTACAAGAGTCTCTCTTCCGGGATGGGTACTCTCGCAAATTATGCAGGAGACCGTTTATGAAGTTTGAAAAGTAGGGTAGGAGTACTGTCGGAAATAAAGCATTGAGGGCGGATTGTGAGTCGGGCCAGAATAGCTGAATCAGTAGCGCATCGTCTGCGAAAGGCAACGACAGTGCATATACAGTTGTTTCGAGTAGCGATCCAACACAGGTTTAATCTGACAAAAACTTTCAAAATAACGCAAACTCTTCTGCAAAATGTACGATTCAGTCTAGAAAACCCCATGTGTTTCGGATGTGTTATGAATCACGTCTATAAATATATCTCGCAAACAATGGGAAAAATTCATTTTCTTCTGTTGTACAACACTTCCTTATTTTGAATCGATTACAAAGGCATTAGCTTGCATTATAGTGTGCGAGTCAGCATCTTCTTTTTTTTCAATTAGTCCTACGCTAACAGTTTTGTAAGGTGTACTGTAGTGAATCATCTGTCATGAAAATTACATCCAGTTTTGTCTAGCATTCGCAGAATTCCATTGTCAACAAGAATAACAAATACATTCTAAGGCAAAATAAATAAACAACGCACCACGAAAGAATTATTCAAAGGGGTCAGAAATGGTAGAGGCGATGTACATGTACACACAAACAAATGATCACAATTTCAGAAATATTGGATGATTCTTGCAAGGGAATGAGCTTCATAAATTGACAAAGTTAATAACGCCTTGGTCGATCTCTGACTGTTATGCAAGTTGTTATTGGGCTTGGCATTAATTGATAGAGTTGTTGGATGTCCTGAGGTATATCGTGTCAAATTCTGTTCAGTTGGGGCGTTGGATCGCAGATCGTCGAAATTCCTAGCTGGTTGGAGGATCCTGCCTACGGTGTTACAAACGTTCTCAACTAGGGCGAGATTCAGCGGCCGTGATAGCCAAGATAGGGTTTGGCAAACGCTAAGACAGGCAAACCAAACTCTCGCTGTGTGCGGGCGAGCGTTATCTTGCTGAAATATAAGTCGTGAAGCCATAATGGTCAACAAAACGAATAGTAGAAAACCATCGACGTACCGCTGTTCTGTAAGAGTGCCGCGGATGATAACCAAAATGGTCCTGCTATGAAGGTGAAGGCGAAGAGAAGCTGTGTGCGAGCGAGCGTTATCTTGCTGAAATATAAGTCGTGAAGCCATAATGGTCAACAAAACGAATAGTAGAATACCATCGACGTACCGCTGTTCTGTAAGAGTGCCGCGGATGATAACCAAAATGGTCCTGCTATGTAGGTGAAGGCCAAGAGAAGCGGTACGCGATGCACGAATGACTGGAAGAACTCACTGTCAGGTGGGTTTCTGAAGGAATTCAGCTTTTTAGCGTTCGTAAAGTTACATTAAGAATGGGGAAATACGTCAAAAAGTGATATATCTTCGTGCCGCATGTAGACAATAATTAAAATCAAAACAATGTTTCTTGGTTGTTGCTCGACTAATCGGGGGACATGCAATTACTATCCGTTGCACTCTGTGTTTTCGCTCTGCTGACATAAGCTTTACATCATGTCTGTCTGCGATCATGGATGATAGGGTCCAACTCACCAATAAACTCAAACAAAGCCAATTTTTGGAATACAACTGTTTCTTTACTACTAGGTAGTTTATGAATTATAACTGTGTCGCAATTTAGGTCGAACGATTTCAAGTAAACAAAGTCTAGAAATCCACGTAATATAAGGAATAGTAAATACTAGTAGCGCTGCAAAGTGGGATGTATTGTAAAAGAATATAGAGAGGAGTCCCATTCACACAACTAGTATGAATAGCCGCCTTACTACTACACATTCTGTAAAACGTTACCTTTTCTCGTCTTGATTTGCTTTAGATAATTATTTTAGCACAGATAACTGTTGTGATAATGCCAGTAGAAAGGCGCTGGAAATTAAATTAATGTAGAAATGCAATGGATTGTTGGAAAACCTCTAGGAATGCTTCAACGCAAACAACGACATGGAAGTATTAAACACAAAGTGCTGATCAAGCTTTCGGAGATAAGCGTTTTAACCTGTAACTCCCTTACTGGGCATCACAGTACTATCAAGATTCCTGTCGTTTGATTCTAGATAAGTGTACGTGGAGGAAACAACATGTTGAAGGAAGAACTCTTTCATGGAGCTTGAGCTCTGCAGTTAATAATTGTATACAGTATAGTAATAGCAAACTACTAAAAGCAACACTTGCATATGTGTAGAGTTTTATTTCTGGTGTAAGACACAAAGGAGCCTCAAACTAATTATTTTCCACAACCAAATTGTTCCATTACGCTTTTCAAGGGTCACGGGGCAGCCTGCAAGGTTTCGGTTAGACTGAACTTGCTGACTCAGCGTTTTTCTTGTCCTGCTGACGTTAGATGAGCACGA
This sequence comes from Schistocerca americana, assembly GCF_021461395.2. Taxonomy (NCBI): domain Eukaryota; kingdom Metazoa; phylum Arthropoda; class Insecta; order Orthoptera; family Acrididae; genus Schistocerca; species Schistocerca americana. The sequence continues at coordinate 186,498,118 of NC_060123.1, forward strand.
TGTGGCATGCATACAGCACTGCAGAACACGCAGAGGCACTACTGCTGATCTGACTTACAGTCAGAGTGCGCCTGATGACGAGAGTAAACAGTGTTATTTTCACATAAAAAATTATTGAAGTACATGGTTCCTGAAGATTAGTTTTACTTCAAGTGTTATATCACAGAACTTCAAATGTGAAATAAAATTAACTCTGCTTTCTGCTCCTGTTGCTTGTCATCACCAAAAGATGGCTGCACTTGTGATAATCCACGCTTATATTAATGAACTATACCGTAAGACACAACATAGCCTCAAATTAATTATGTTACACATCTATGAGGCTTGTCAAATGTCGCAATGATAATTCGATGTCTGAAACATCTCCAAAAATGAAAACACTAAAAAGTGCAATGTTTACGTGAAGTATGAAAATGTTATTACGCACATACGCACATACACACACACACATACATATCCTTCAAATCCATACACGGTTTATGGTCACATGGTTCCGATTTTCAGTTTGCCTATCTAATGGTTTCCAGTGTCAACAATAATTTTATTTTCAGTATTCCACATAATTAGTGAACCAAATTTAAAATTTAAAACAATATCATAATCTACTCATTTAGAGGCAAATATTATGATCAGCGTTTAACGAAGGAACACTGCAAATACCCAGATTATATTCATCCAGTCTTTCAGAAAGATAGCACTTTGCGACGTCCAACAAACCGTATATATAATTTCAAACTTTTTAGAAACGTTTCTCACTGAGACCCCCTGCCTACCACAAAATGATGAAAGGGAAAATGTCTTTCATTTACTATATTTTCACCGTGCATGTACTAAAACTTAGGCATCATGACTGACTTTTTAATTTAGTACTTATTTACTAGTAACACGGACAGGCTTGACCCAGTGGTAACACGGGTTCCTTTCAGATCACGGAACATAAGTGATGCCGGGCTTAGATAGTTCTCGGATGGGTAGCCATATGGGTCTACCAAGCGCTATTGGCAGGTAGGGTGAGGCCAACTGAGGAGCTAGTTGACAGAGAAGTAGCGGCCGCAGACACGAAAACTGACAATTCAGTGGCTTCCTTTTACCAGCATACAGATTAGCTGGCTGTTTTTCAAGGAGTTTCTTGCGGAGTGGGGGAGTGGCCATGTACGTAAATAACATTATTCAATTTGAGTCCATAGACGTATCACAGCACTGCACTGAAAAGATATTTTAATGTTGAATTTAGTGAGACTAAACTTCTAATTGCTGTTGTTTATGGGTCCCCTAACTCTGACCTCCGAGCCTTTCTGCACAAGCTAGAGAGGGTTCTAGATTCACTTTGTAGGAAGTACCAAAAATTAGTTATTTGTAGTGACTTCATGGTGCAAGAAAAGGGGTTCTGGTAGATCTCCTAAGTTCGTTTCATCTGATGAAGGCTGTTTTTTTCCAACTAGGGTGCAGGGGAACAGTAGCACAGCCATAGACAATATTTTTATTCATTCTCCATTACTAGATGGGCATTATGTTAGTAAAATGGTGAATGACCTTTCAGACCATGACAAAAGCCTTTTAACGCTAAAAGGCTTTTGTAATCAATAATCATGTAATATCATGTAGAAGAAAGCGGGATCTATATCAAAATGTAAGAAGTAGTCACAATCAAGCTGTAGTAGCCCATTACAAAAAGTACCGTAAGCTGCTTAAAAATGTTATTAGGATGGCAAAGAGTATGTGGTACGCAAATATAATAGCTAATTCACAGGATAAAAATAAAAACATATGGTCAGTTGTGAAGGAAGTGTCTGGTCAGCAGCACAAGGTTGACGATATAAAGTCAGTTCGTAGTGAAAATATTTCTGTTACTGATAAATCAGATATAAGTTCAGTATTTAACAATCATTTTTTGAGGATTTCTGGTGAATTAAATAAGAATTTAGTCTGTTCAGAGACTCATATAACTCTCTTGGCAAATGACTTTCCGAGATTCATGATTGAAGTACTCCTTTGTGATACAGGCAATTGGGAGATTGAGTCAATAATTAAATCACTGAAGACTAAGGACTCTCACGGATACGATGGAGTGCCTATCTGAAGTACTGTGCTACACATGTTAGCCCTGTATTTAGCCATATTTGTAATTTTTCCTTTAGGAATGGTCAGTTTCCTGAACGATCAAGGTACTCAGTAGTAAAGCCGCTTCATAAAAATGGAGAAAGGGGTAATGTAGATACTTTTAGACCTATTTCTATGCCATCAGTGTTTGCTAAAGTTATTGAAAAGGCTGTGTATATAAGGATAATTGATCATTTTATATCACACAATTAGATATCAAATGTACAGTTCAGCTTTACAAGTCCTTTAACAACTAAAAATGCTACATTCTCTTTTCTCTGTGAGGTACTTCCTTGATGGGTGTAACAAAACGTTTCGATCGCTAGACATACTTTTTTTTCATTTAACTAAGGCGTTCGATTGTGTTGATCACAAAATATAGCACCAGAAGTTGGACCATTACAGAATAAGGGCAGTGGCTCACAATTGGTTCACCTCTTACTTTAGCAACAGGCAGCAAAAGGTCATTATTCACAGTGTTGAGAATGGCTGTGATGTGGGGACTGAGTGGAGTATGCTCAAATTGGGGGGGGGGGGGGGGGCCATGGATCAGTGTTCGGGCCACTACTGTTCCTTATTTATATAAGTGATATGCCCTCTATTATTACAGGTAATCTAAAATATTTCTGTTTGCTGATGGCATTAGATTGGTAGTAAAAGATGTTGTGTGCAGCATTGTCTCAGTTTCAAATAGTGCAGTTCATGACATAAGTTCATGGCTTGTAGAACATCAACTAACGCTAATTCACAGTAAGACTCAGTTTTAATAGCTTCCAACACACAGTTCAACAAAACCCGACGTTTTAATTTCACAGAAATTAACTAGGTCAAATTTCTAGGTGCTCAGATAGATAATAAACTGCCGTAGAAAGCCCACTTTGAGGATCTTGGTCAGAGACTTAATACTGCAATTTTTACTGTTCGAACGGTATCTAAAGTAAGTGATCGTTCGACACGAAAATTAGTATACTTCGCTTATCTCCATTCACTTATGTCGTACGGTATTATATTTTGGAGTAACTCTTCCCATACTAAAAGGATATTTTTGGCTCAGAAACGGGCGGTTCGGGCGATAAGTTGTGTAATTTCGCGAACATCTTGTCGACCTCTGTCCAGTAATCTGAGTTTTGTGACATTGGCCTGTGTATATATATATATATATATATATATATATATATATATATATATATATATATATATATATATATATATTATTTACTGTCTTTTCTCGTTAACAATATCAGCTTATTTCCAAGAATTAGTAGCTTTCACTCTGTTAATACTCGGCAGAAATCCGAACTGAAGTTGGTTCACACTTCCTTAACTCCTCTTGTGCAGAAAGGTGTGCAGTATACTGCTGCAACTATTTTCTATAATCTACCACAAGAATTCAAAAGTCTTAGTACCAATCCCCGCGCTTTCAAATCTAAACTGAAAAGTTTCCTCCTTGGTCACTTTTTCTATTCTGTCGAGGAGCTATTTGCAAAATTAATGTGATTCTTGTTGTATTGTTGATTGCGTTTATTTAAACTTATGGCTTGACTTTTTTAAGGTTCACAAACATTTTATTTTTATCTGTTATTACTTTATTACTTTTACGTTGTAATTTCATGTACGGACACGTTCCATAACAAAGGTTTTGTCCTCAATTTGGCACTACGGAATGTAACGCGTAAATAAAATAAGAGCGGTTCGCTGGCCACTTGCCCGTGCATACTCGCATCCAGAGACGCCTATTCGCTGAGGATGACACGGTGGCATGTCGCTATCGTTGAGCCTTCCGAGGCCTGTTCGGGCGGAGCTCTTACTACTAGCTTTGTTCACAACGCAGTTTGGACACAGTACCGATATACGTACACCACTCATCGTACCTGCAAAATACTTCATTGTACGACATACAGTTCAAGAGACATGACATCATAAACATTAAAAAACATGAAAATCTGGCTTCTGCTTAGAACAGAACGCAGTTTACCCAGCATATGCGCTTGCAGTGTTTCGTAATGGGAGCCCTTAGCGACTTTCAACAAACTTTAAACATAATTTAAAACCCTTTCTAAACTCTTTCTGCCCTTTCATACTTAACGTCAAATATTTGACACATTATCTCATTTGTAATTGGAAGTCTGATGGGATTTCGATTTCTTAAAGAAGCGAGGCCTTACTGGTTGGAGTCTAAAACACGACTGCGAAATCTAAAGTGAGCGCCTTAAACACATGTTGACAATCATTCCGAGCCTAGCGCCATCCGCTACCCATCGTACACTGCAGGGTTGTTCACCCTTCGCCAGCGCCTTTAGGGAAGTGTGTTCACAAAATTATTTGTCATATCCACGACATTAGTGACAGTTTTAGCGCTACGAACTATTCCCGTAATTAGTAACACGGCGCAGGACGTTCATACGACCACGTGTCGGCGCATTTGTGATCCGTTCGCAAAGTTTATAAAAACTATGGAATGTGGCATTGTAAATAATCCGGCGGACTTCCCGGAAGTTATTCCACATCGTAATGCTTTCCGCGACCACGGTTCACAATATCAACAGCATCAAGACACACACGCGTTTTGAGAACAACGTAATGGCAACGTACAACTCACTGCGCAGCTGCTTTACCTTGTTCAAGACCCGAACTGCGGCCAGTGCCAACAGCAGCGCGTTCAGCCTCTGCTCCCAGGAGGCCAGCAACCGCCGCCCTCCGACGATATGCAGATGCACTGTCAGCCGTCAGCTTCCCACCACATCCAACTGGTCCAGCAACCACGCTATCACCCACGGCTGACAGTAGCTATGCATTCGACAGCTTTGCAACGCCAGTGGCATCGAGGAGTACATTGTAGCCTGCCAGTTCAAAATCGCTTTGAAGTTAGGCCGGTATTAGACTATCAAATTTCTTTGTCAAAGTTTTGATCAAAGATGTGATCAAATATTCGTCAAATATACTTGACAAATATCTTTGACGTGGCGCTAAAAAGGGGAATTAACTGTCATCAAATTTTTCGTCAAAGTTCAAGATGGCTGACAACAACTTGTTATTAACTGCAGCAGTTGCATGTACCACAACTGCACTGTGTGCACATGCGGAAGAGAAGTGGGGAAAAAAAGGAAACGCACCTGGGTGAAGCTGTGGGATTTACGACGACACGATTAAAGCATTCAACCAAACTTGTTACGTGAGCTTATAGTGGAGGACGTCAAGTCGTACAGCAATTACTTAAGAATGCATGAGCATGCATTTCTGTATGTGATCACTAAAGTGTATCCTCATATCACAAAGCACAATACTCACTTAAGAACTGCTGTATCTGCAGAAGACAGGCTCACTATAACACTCCGATTCCTTGTTACAGGAGAGAGTTAGGTTAGGTTAGGCTACGCCTCCAATCTTCTTAATCTATTTTTGTATTCAGGGTGCCTCACGTTGTAAAGCGCCTCATCAGCTTCATACATCTCTATTAATTTTGTAGATTTCGGTACACACCAATTGTATTTACCGGCAATGTTTAAAAAAACACTACAGATGACAGAACGCTGCAGCGATGCTAGCGCTTCACATGGTAACATGTCACATGGCAGTGAATAGAAGACAGGCGACTTCTTTGATCAAATCTACAGCGAGGCCCTACATTTGATCAAACATTTGACGCGACATCTGATAAAGTTCCCTATTACACCATCAAATTTCTTTGGCAAAGTTATTTGACAAAGATATTGGACAAAGAAATTTGATAGTGTAATACCAGCCTTATTGAAAATTCTACATTTGATCAAACATTTGACGCGACATTTGATAAAGTTCCCTATTACACCATCAAATTTCTTTGGCAAAGTTATTTGACAAAGATATTGGACAAAGAAATTTGATAGTGTAATACCAGCCTTGTTGAAAATTCTTGTGCCGGTGAAAGTGAACCTCATGTCACTAACGTCGATTTGCAGTAGGGTTTTGGAACACATAATGTATTCGAACATTATGAAGTACCTCGAAGAAAACGATTTGTCGACACATAGCACGGATTCCGAAAATATCGTTCTTGTGAAACACAACTAAGTCTTTATACTCACGAAGTAATGAGTGCTATCGACAGGGGATTTCAAACTGATTCCTTATTTTTAAATTTCCAGAGGTCTTTCGACACTGTTCCTCACAAGTGTCTCCTAACCAAATTGAGTGCCTATGGAATATCGCCTTAGTTGTGCGACTGCATTCGTGATTTCCTGTCGGAGAGGTCACAGTTCGTAGTAGTAGACGCAAAGTGATCGATTGAAACAGAAGTAATATCTGGCGTTCCCTAGGGAAATGTTATAGGCCCTCTCGTGTACCTAATCTATGTTACAGATATAGGAGACAATCTTAGCAGTCCTCTTAGATTGCAGATGATGCTGACACTTACCGTCTTGTAAAGTCATCAGAGAACCAAAACGAATTGCAAAATGATTTAGATAAGATATCTGTATGGTGCGAAAAGTGGCAATTAACCCTGAATAAAGACGAGTGTGAAGTTATTCACATGAGTACTAAAAGAAATCCGCTAAATTTTGATTACGTTATAAGTCACACAAATATGAAGGCTGTAAATTCAACTAAATTCTTAGGGATTACAATTACAAATAACTTAAATTGGAAGAATAACATAGACAATATTGTGGGTAGAGCAAACGAAAGACTGCTATTCACTGACAGAACACTTATAAGATCCAACAGCTCTACTAAAGAGACTGCTTACACCACGCTTGTCCATCCTATTCTGGAGTATTGCTGTGCGGTGTGGGATCGGCATCAGGTTGACTGACGGGTGAATCGAAAAACTAAATAGAAGGCGGTTCGTTTTGTATTGTCGCAAAATAGGGTAGATAGTGCCACGGACATGATTCGTGAATTGGAGTGGCAGTCACTAAAACAAAGGCGCTTTTCGTTGTGACAGGATCTTCTCATGAAATTTCAATCACCACTTTTCTCATCCGATTACAAAAGCATTCTGTTGGAACCTACCTACATAGGGAGAAATGATCATCACGATAAAATAAGAAGCCGGCCGCGGTGGTCTCGCGGTTCTAGGCGCTCAGTCCGGAACCGCGCTGCTGCTACGCTCGCAGGTTCGAATCCTGCCTCGGGCATGGATGTGTGTGATGTCCTTAGGTTAGTTAGGTTTAAGCAGTTCTAAGTTCTAGGGGACTGATGACCGCAGATGTTAAGTCCCATAGTGCTCAGAGCCATTTGAACCATTTTTTTAATAAAATAAGAGAAATCGGTACTCGCTCAGAAAAATTTAAGTGCTCGTTTTTCCTGCGCGCCTTTCGGGAGTGGGACAATAGAGAGACAGCTTGAAGGTGGTTCGTTCAACCCTCTGCCAGTGAATAGCAGAGTAATTATGTAGATGTAGAATAAAAACCCTCCGCAACCACCTACAAAAAATCAAGGTCCCTCTCGCATTTACACACGACACTAAAAAGTGGAAACGTGTTGCAAAAGACCTAGAGACGATCCTTTCCCGTCCGTACCTGGATAGGTCGCGACTTGATGCTATCAGTGTTGCGACTAAGACCCCTGACAGGAAGTGTGTTAGCTTCCTGGAAGAGAACCACATCGAATTTCATTCTTATGAAATCGATTAGATTAACAAACCGCTAATAGTGGAGAGCTACCAATCAAATCTGAGGAGAAGATCGCTGTTGAATTAACTAACCAAGTTTTCTAAAACAGCCACAAGTCGCAAATGTATTTTTTAGTGACCGGTTTCGCTCTTCAAATGAACTAGAACATCATCAGAATATACACTGTAAAAGATACAAATTAAGACATGCGGGAAACTTACATTGAAACGACGTAAATTACTTATTATACTTCCAGTATGCTGATTTACGTTCAAAGTTGGCTAACAGCATCAAAGATTTGAATGTAAGTCACCGTACTGGATGTAGAAATCTACATTACGTAATGTCAATGTTAGTTTAATGTATTGTCTCAATTTAAATCTTTTACGATGTATATTCTGACGATGCTCTTGTTCATTTGAAGAGCGAAACCGGTGAATGAAAAAAAAGCAAACTGAGGCTTGTGGCTGTTTCAGAAAATATAGTTTTAACAAAAAAATGGTTCAAATGGCTCTGAGCACTATGGGACTTAACAGCTGTGGTCATCAGTCCCCTAGAACTTAGAACTGCTTAAGCCTAACTAACCTAAGGACATCACACACATCCATGCCCGAGGCAGGATTCGAACCTGCTACCGTAGCAGTCGCACGGTTCCGGACTGCGCGCCTAGAACCGCGAGACCACCGCGGCCGGCTATAGTTTTAACAGTCGCTCTCCCTTCGGGAAAATCTACACTCCTGGAAATTGAAATAAGAACACCGTGAATTCATTGTCCCAGGAAGGGGAAACTTTATTGACACATTCCTGGGGTCAGATACATCACATGATCACACTGACAGAACCACAGGCACATAGACACAGGCAACAGAGCATGCACAATGTCGGCACTAGTACAGTGTATATCCACCTTTCGCAGCAATGCAGGCTGCTATTCTCCCATGGAGACGATCGTAGAGATGCTGGATGTAGTCCTGTGGAACGGCTTGCCATGCCATTTCCACCTGGCGCCTCAGTTGGACCAGCGTTCGTGCTGGACGTGCAGACCGCGTGAGACGACGCTTCATCCAGTCCCAAACATGCTCAATGGGGGACAGATCCGGAGATCTTGCTGGCCAGGGTAGTTGACTTACACCTTCTAGAGCACTTTGGGTGGCACGGGATACATGCGGACGTGCATTGTCCTGTTGGAACAGCAAGTTCCCTTGCCGGTCTAGGAATGGTAGAACGATGGGTTCGATGACGGTTTGGATGTACCGTGCACTATTCAGTGTCCCCTCGACGATCACCAGTGGTGTACGGCCAGTGTAGGAGATCGCCCTGTGTGCCTCGGTCGTATGCAGTCCTGATTGTGGCGCTCACCTGCACGGCGCCAAACACGCATACGACCATCATTGGCACCAAGGCAGAAGCGACTCTCATCGCTGAAGACGACACGTCTCCATTCGTCCCTCCATTCACGCCTGTCACGACACCACTGGAGGCGGGCTGCACGATGTTGGGGCGTGAGCGGAAGACGGCCTAACGATGTGCGGGACCGTAGCCCAGCTTCATGGAGACGGTTGCGAATGGTCCTCGCCGATACCCCAGGAGCAACAGTGTCCCTAATTTGCTGGGAAGTGGCGGTGCGGTCCCCTACGGCACTGCGTAGGATCCTACGGTCTTGGCGTGCATCCGTGAGTCGCTGCGGTCCGGTCCCAGGTCGACGGGCACGTGCACCTTCCGCCGACCACTGGCGACAACATCGATGTACTGTGGAGACCTCACGCCCCACGTGTTGAGCAATTCGGCGGTACGTCCACCCGGCCTCCCGCATGCCCACTATACGCCCTCGCTCAAAGTCCGTCAACTGCACATACGGTTCACGTCCACGCTGTCGCGGCATGCTACCAGTGTTAAAGACTGCGATGGAGCTCCGTATGCCACGGCAAACTGGCTGACACTGACGGCGGCGGTGCACAAATGCTGCGCAGCTAGCGCTATTCGACGGCCAACACCGCGGTTCCTGGTGTGTCCGCTGTGCCGTGCGTGTGATCATTGCTTGTACAGCCCTTTCGCAGTGTCCGGAGCAAGTATGGTGGGTCTGACACACCGGTGTCAATGTGTTCTTTTTTCCATTTCCAGGAGTGTATTTTCCATATGAGAAACAACCGTTCCCTTCTTCTTACTAACATTTACTCGTAATGCCAAAAACTGCAGACATATACTTCTTGCAAACGTTATGTCGAAGTTCAGTTCTAACTGTGGAAGATTTACAGATAATGTGGTCCCAACCTTTGTCGTAGGTGCCAAAGATTCAATCATTCATCAGTAATTTGCAGTGCGGAGCCGTTTTGTGTAAACTGCGCTCAAAATCACCTTACTTCAGACTGTAAGAAAACCAGACATAATCCAGCCTCCTGCAGTAACTGTGGTTAAAGCCAAACCGAGTCGTACAAGGGCCACGTTGTTTATCAGAAACTACGCTCGCGCCTGCATCGCCAAGTAAACACATCTGCGCAGCAGGAGAAAACTTTGTCGTCACAAACAGCCGTCATTGCTGATTAAGACACGCCCGCTCCGGTTGTCCAACCACGTTACATCTTCTTCTCCATGAGAAGTGCATCATATGCCGACATAACGAAAGGCACTCTCTTCCAACGATTAGCTAACCAGCACTTTCTACGCCAACATTGCGTTCTCCGGAATCGTTAGATACCTCACCGCCTCATCTCAGAGATTATCAAGATGTCATATCTAATCTAATAAGTCTTCTACAAAAATGGCTCAGAGCATTATGGGACTTAAAATCTGAGGTCATCAGTCCCCTAGAACTTAGAACTACTTAAACCTAACTAACCTAAGGACATCACACACATCCATGCCCGAGGCAGGATTCGAACCTGCGAGCGTAGCAGCAGTGCGGTTCCGGACTGAAGCGCCTAGAATCGGTCGGGCACAGCGGCCGGCTCGGACTGCTCTCAAAGCGCGAAAGCTAACCACTTTTTTGAAATCCCTTTTTGTTCGTTATTGGTCGCGTTGTTTGTTCGGGGCAGACGTCCTAGGAGGCATACTCAAGTGCATCGTGTGGTTTTATGTACAACAGATGGCCGCTGACCCTCTGACCGAAGACTGAGCTACCGCGCCAGCTAGTGCACCTTACTACCTGCACATTATGTTGTTTTAAAGGCCTACTAAAGGTTTACAAAAATTAATGCAAATCCGTGATCCCAAAGTCGTGGTCTCCCCTTGTTAATAGTCTTTTGGGCGGCTCTACTGAATCCGTCATTGAAGCGAGTGATCTAAACATCCCATGTGGCACTCAAGGACCGCCAACCCTAACGGAAACATATTCTTTATCTACTAAAAGACATCCAATTCAGCAATTCTTTCACCAAATGAACCAGCTTATTATCCGACAAAAACTGCGTTCCGTACGTCGCTCTATCTAAAAATGTGCCGACCTTTATAACCGTTCAAACTCATTGTAGCCAGAATTCTGATCATAACCCGTTATTTGTATCCATCGGAGGTACGTCACCCGGCGGAGAGATATTTAAGCCGCGCAGGAATATTAACGGGGAACTTTATAAGCAACGACTTGAAACAGTGATTGATGTTGTCCCTCATACACAGGCTGTTGAAGAGCTAGAACTGCAAGCTGTATTATTTACCGACCTTTTGACCACAGCGGCTAACCTCAGCACCTTTCCCCCCTTCCATCACACAGATTATACCCGTGAATTTCCTCCCGAGTTTCTTCCGTTGAAGAGGACTAAGAACTGCAAGCGGAAACCCTGGTAACGGACGCGTAATCCAGCTGTAAATAGTGAATTAAATGGGCTAGCTAGGGAAATCAGTGAAAAATAAAACAACATAGAAACTACGCGTGGCACTATAGACATAAACTAATCAACTCAGATTCAAATTCTTGAAAGTTACCGGGAAAAATCCTTCGTGAGCCGATTGTTATTGCACTTCTAAATGACGGACCTACTGTGGCTACTTCACCAAGAGAAAAGACGCAGGTTTTGGCACAAAAACTGCATCAACCTTTACTCCGAATTCTGCACCCCTCGATCCCTACAACATTGATACTATTAATAACACTACCACCAACTACATTGATGATGAAATTGTGACATCGATTTCACTAATCTAAGAGAAATTAACGAATTCCTACCTCACCTAAAAACACGTAATCCCCTAGTATTGATGAGATAAGCAACATGATGTTACCAAATTTGCCTCCCAATGCCCGAAAAGTGTTGGCCATAATCTTTAATTCAATGTTAAAACTAAGGCTTTTTCCCAGTCAGTGGAAGCATGCCAAAGTCATTGTTATACCCGAACCCTCGAAAGACCATAGATACCGCAAATGCTACAGACCAATTAGTCTCTTTTTGATCCAGTTCGAAATTAGCGGAGCGGGTAACACTTCTTCGACTCCGCAAAGTATGCAACGACAGATCAGTTCTCCCAAAGACGTAGCTTGGATTTCGTCCAGAACATTCAGCGCCACTACAGACGGTGCGGCTTTGTGGAAGCAATTACAGGTGGTTATAATGATGCTCAGTCCATGGAAGTTGTATACGTAGACATTGCTCCCATTTGGGATCGACACTGTTTGATATATATTTATCAGACATACCAGACTTGCGGCCGGTCAACATCGCTTCCTTCGCTCTCGGTACGGCGATATATTACAAACTCAACAACGTACCGAATATCCATTATAAACTGCAGAGGGCGCTGCAACTGCTTGAAAATTTGTTTACGGTATGACGGATCAAGATAAATGTGAGCAAAAGTCAAACTACAATTTTATACAAGAAAAACACAGGATTTACATAGCCCGCTCCTGCTGTTCAAATAAGGAATTCCTTGGGCTGGCCGGCCATGGTGGCCGAGCGGTTCTAGGCTCTACAGTCTGTATCCGCGCGACCGCTACGGTAGCAGGTTCGAATCCTGCCTCGGGCATGGATGTGTGTAATGTCCTTAGGTTAGTTAGGTTTAAGTAGTTCTAAGTTCTAGGGGACTGATGACCTTAGAAGTTAAGTCCCATAATGCTCAGAACCATTTTGAGCCTTGGGCTGATTCCGCTAAATATCTTGGAATTTACCTCGGTAAACGTCTTACCGTCAAGGAATATATAAACGACATCACGAACAAAGGACATGGTATATCAGCTGGCTTGTCTCCCTCGATAAACAGAAGGTCATCTTTACATTGGAAAAACTGCCTTCCACATTATAAATCAGTAATATGACCAGTGGTGCTGTATGGCTGCCCCATATGTAGACACGTCGCATCTACGTATCACCACAAAAAAATGAAATGAGCGCATGGCATCGTTGGCCGGGAGGCCCCTATTCGGGGAAGTTCGGACGTCAAGTGCAAGTCTTATTTCATTAGACGCCACATTCGGCGACTTGCACGCCAGTGATGAGGATGAAATGATGATGACAACACGACACCCAGCCCACGAGCGGAGAAAATCTCCCACTTGGCCGGGAATCGAACCCGGGCCCGCTTGAAGGAGAGGCGAGCACGTTATCACTATTTTTCTTTTTTTATCTCATTTTGCTCATTAGTGTTCGTTGCGTTTGTTTGGGGTGGACGTCCCATGGATCCCGTTCAAGTTCATCGCTGATAGTTTCACTCAGTTTTTTTTTTATTATAGAGGGCAAAGAGGGCAATTAGCCCTCTGACCGAACACGCTGAGCTACCGTGCCGGTGACAACTCAGCTAAACAGGCGGACCGCATCTCCACAAATTTCGGGCCGTTAAAAACATATTGCGCATCATATTAAAGGCTCCATATACCACGATTCACTTTTACTTGCAAATAAAGACTGTTCCAGTGGAGATCCGATCCATATCTGAAAGCCTTTATGCCAAACTTCCTTCCTCCACCAACATACTAATTCGTCAGTTAAAATGGTTCAAATGGCTCTGAGCACTATGGGACTTAACTTCTAAGGTCATCAGTCCCCTAGAACTTAGAACTACTTAAACCTAACTAACCTAAGGACATCACACACATCCATGCCCGAGGCAGGATTCGAACCTGCGACCGTAGCGGCCGCGTGGTTCCAGGCTGTAGCGCCTTTAACCGCTTGGCCACCACGGCCGGCAATTTGTCAGTTATTCATGTATGATCTCAATAGCCAACACAAACATAAACATCGTAAACTGGTACTCTTACCGTGTCGATAATCCAAACAGAGGCTAACATCCGGAATACAATGTCCTTACCACTGTTCTCCCTTATTTATGTATACTTCAGTCATCGTTGTAAATCTTGTTTTGTAATATTTTGAAATGTAATGTTGTTATTGTAATATTGTGCATTGTAAATTATGTTTTGCTCTTTTCTTACACAAAGCGTATTGCCCAATAGTTATCTATGAGGCTACTTGTTGTTACAATCCCCCGAGCTCAGGGGTTGTGATATGTCAGGAGGACCGAGAGGTATGGTCAGGGAGAGAGGAATGAATCGCGCCGAAGCGTGCAGGGAGGCAAGTGTGTCATTGACGTTATTACTAGGGTTGGAACTTAAATAGTGGCAACTATTTTTTCACAACCGATACAAAAGAGCAAAAGAGTTACATGTTTGCACCTGTTACTGTCCTTCAAAGTAATCTCCAGAGTTGTGTAGAACCCTTTGCTAGGGATGTGGAAGGCGTAGTATACTGTTAGGAGATCGTGTACTCTTGATGGTGTGAATGGAGCGGTCTACTGCCTGTCAAATCTCTGGAACAGTTCTGAAGCGAGTGGCACGAAGTGGTTCCTTCATCTTCGGAATCAAATCAAAATCAAAAGGACTTATGTCCGGGGAGTATGGTGGATGGTGCAGTACTTTATAGTCCCATGGACCGAACAGAGCAGCCACAGCTTGCACTGTATGCGCCCGCGCATTGTCGTGCAAAATGATGGGTGGGTTGCGCAGAAAGTGTCGGCGCTCCTTTCGCGAAGCTGGTCGCAGGCGATGCTCCAAAACCGAACAGTAATGCTGTGCAGTGACGGTCTACCGCGGAGGAACGTAATACGTTAGAATAACACCATCACAGTCATACACGAGAATCACCATAACTTCAGACCGCTCCACTCGCACCCTCAATAGAACAGGCTCTGCTAACTGTAGAGTACTCCTTCCACATCGCTGGCAGCGGGTTCTACACAATGCTGGTGACTACTTTGAAAGACAGTAACAGGTGCAAACACGTAACTCTTTTGAAACTTCCCGGCAGATTAAAACTGTGTGCCCGACCGAGACTCGCACTCGGGACCTTTGCCTTTCGCGGGCAAGTGCTCTACCATCTGAGCTACCGAAGCACGACTCACGCCCGGTGCTCACAGCTTTACTTCTGCCAGTATCTCGTCTCCTACCTTCCAAACTTTACATAAGTTCTCCTGCGAACTTCTGTAAAGTTTGGAAGGTAGGAGACGAGATACTGGCAGAAGTAAAGCTGTGAGCACCGGGCGTGAGTCGTGCTTCGGTAGCTCAGATGGTAGAGCACTTGCCCGCCAAAGGCAAAGGTCCCGAGTTCGAGTCTCGGCCGGGCACACAGTTTTAATCTGCCAGGAAGTATCATATCAGCGCACACTCCGCTGCAGAGTGAAAATCTCATTCTGGTCACGTAACTCTTTTGTATCGGTTGTGAATAAATAGTTTCCGCTACTTAAGTGACAACCCTCGTACATGGAAGGTGCACAGTGGGCCTTCTGCTGAACTCGGCGATGGGTCAGCGCCAATCGCGAATGTCGGAATCTGCAGTGTTGGAGTCCAGCTGCCCAGCCTTCCAGACGTGTCCCTACGGCTAAGTGGCCGCCGCGGGCTAATAGCTGCGTCTGTTAGCCCTGAACACGGCTGACTGCTCCCTCAAGTGCGACTCGCGGACACCTTGTAGAGCGTCGAAGGGAAACAGCCAATCGCCATCATTGCAGTGAGCCTTAGGAGCTCCGGCCGTCCGCGCAGGTAAACTCAGTAAACGGCCGCAGACAGCTCTGCACCTGGGGGGCCGCGAGTTCGCGCCACGGCCCCGCCCCTGCGGACGACAGCTTGCAGTCCGCCGGACGATGTCACCCAGAGAGCGAAGTCTTGGAGCCCTCTCGCTCCTCGCGCCGGTGTAGCTCCGAGGTGCGACGCACCCCGCCACAGCAATGACGCGTCCGTGCAGCGGAGGTTGGAGGTAGCTACAGCGGGCTGGGCCGTCGTCCTGGTTCGCCTGCAACTTAAAAAATCGTCATTCTCTCCTGTTCTAGGCGTGAACAAAATGGCGACACGACAAACAGCTTAGACCCACTGTGCTCGCTTATTTATACGTGTTTCCCGCACCTCTGACGCAGTTCATCAGGAGGGCAAGTGGAGTGCTCTTTGCGAATAACAGAGTCAGCTTTCCTCAGCCTGCTTCGGCCTCTACACACGGGTCACTAGGCGCTATTGTAACTGGAGCGTATGGGTTCTTCACAGCACGTCGGTGCCCTGTGCTGCCCCGATTTCTTCACATTTGTATTCAGTTAGGGCCTAGCCGTGTCTTCCCCCCTGCGAGCGGTGTCGTAAACCTGCCTCGGTTAATCGTTTGCAAAATGTCAACAACACCCGCACATACCTTCCAGCCATAGCTGCGCGAAATTTGCAAAGAATTCTCAAAATCCACGACTCTACTTATTTGTGCGGCAGCGTTGTACATCTTCTGCTATTTGTAGTTGCTAGTGACATAGTTCTTGTAACGTAAAACTTGAATCCATATTCTACACTCAGTTGTTTTTGTCACCTTTTGGGATTTTTATTGCCTCTATAACAAATGTTTTGCCCCGTTACTGTCATGCTATACTAGATATTCGAATTGTTATGTAGGTGGGTGTTTACAAGTGCCGGCATCTGTCGGTGACAACAGAAGTGTAAACCAGAAGTTGGTTTTCTTTTGCATGTTGAAGTTTCGTGGAATAGCACTTAAGAACTCTATAAAGCAAAATTAAAAAATATATTGATAAATAAATGACCTGCTAAACAGTTAGGTAAACTTCTTATGGAATATGAAAACGAGTATAAAACATATTCTACATAAATACGTATAAACCAACATTTGTTTATCCAGAGTAATGCCCAGATTAGTTGTAGGTAATTGCTGAAGATAAATTTTATCTTAACTGACATTCTACAGAACTTCAAAATGTAAAATAAAACTAACTGCTGCTTTACGCTCCTGTTGTCACCGTTGGGTGGCTTGCGGAGTATAAATGTAGATGTAGATGTAGAACAGATGACTGCACTTGTAAATTCAGTGAATGGTGCATAGTGTAAAGCACAACAGAGTCTCAAATTTTCACATCTATTCTACTTTCCAAAGGTTACAATGCTAAAGCCTGTTTTAAATGTTTGCAAAAATATGTCAGCAATTCATGGAAGTGCAGTATTTATGTCTAGTACCACAATGTTAGTTTCTACACACACACACACACACACACACACACACACACACACACACACACAAAGTACTGCCTCAGCACTATTTTCATGCCTAAATCCCTAAATCCCTGGCTACAAAAATATCACGCTAAACTGAGAGTTGACATTAAAAGCTAAGCCTAAAAGATCGATGTTGTAAAATTAACTTCACCAGGCTTATAATTACAGAAAATACACGTTGGCTAAAATGCTAGGCAAACACGTAAGGAAAAATACTTCTTGAATTACAGGAAATATGTAATTAATTACACCTTCCTCTTGGTGCAAATCATAAAATGCCCTCAATTTAAATCTAAATTATTCTATGACGCTTGTCAAACGTTACATGGAGAGCTCCAAGTTAAAACATGGAAAGGACGCTAACGTTTCAATCTGAGGAAGCGTTATAGAACATACTGTCATTACCTATCACTTCTCAGTAATGTTTCACCTCCTATTTACGGGAGAAGAGAATTACGTATTTTCATATACAACATTCTCCTCAAGCCACCTAATGATGTTTACCAGAGAGTACTTCTATCATTAACTGATACCGTTTCCCTGTTCAAATCGCCTACAGTACGTGGAAAGAGTGATTGCCAGTAAGCCTCTGTATTAGCTCTAATTTCTTGAATTTTCTCGTCATGGCCATTTCGCACGATGTCTGTAAGAGGAAGTAATATGTTGTTGCCTGACACTTCCTAGAAGGCACTCTTTTGAAATTTCAATAGTAAACCTCTCCATGAAGCACAATGCCTTTCTTATAACGTCTACCACTGGAGTTTGTTGAACATCTTTGTAACGGTCTCACGCCAACTAAAAGGTGGCGGTAAGTGACACGCCACAATTCATTGGATCTTCGCTATCTGGTCTATCAGTACTACCTTATAGATGAACAGTGCTAAAGATTCGGTCGAATAAGCGCCCTATAAGCCACTTTCTCCTTGGATGAGCTACTTTCCTTCAGATTCTTTCTATGAATCTCAGCCTGCCATCTGCTTTTCTTACTAATTGTTTTATATGCTCATATCGCTTAAAATCACTCTGGATAGTTACTTCTAGATATTTTATTGAAGATACTGTTTCCAGCAATTTGTCATCTGTAATGTAGCTGTGCAGTAGTAGATTTCTTTTCCTATGTACGTGCAATTCGTTGTATTTATTTATGTTCAGGCTCAATTGCCAAATCACGCTACATTCATAATAAGCAGGTAATTCTGTAAATCGATATTATCTTCTGGCGTTAGTACTTTATTACAGGCAACAGGATCATCTGCCAACAATCTTAAGAAGGTTCATACACTCTCTACTAGATCATTTATGTACATTTTGAACAGTAACTAAGCCTCTAGAAAAGTGTAATCGATGTTATATTATTGGCCGCTACTACAATGAATCGGCAAAGAAATTTCTGTGGGTATGCGTGTTCAAGTACAGAGATACGAAAACAGGCATTATAAGGCACTGCGGTCGCCAACGCATATGTAAGGCAGTGAGTGTCTGGCGCAGTTGTTAGATCGGTTACTGCTGCTAAAGTGGCTGGTTATCAAGATTTAAGTGAGTTTGAGCGTGGTGTTATAGTCGGCGCACGAGCGATGGGACACAGCATTTCCGAGTTAGCGGTGAAGTGGGGACTTATCCGTACGACCATTTCATGAGTATACCGTCAATTTAAGGAATCCTGTAAAACATAAAATCTCCGACATCGCTGCGGATGGAAAAAGGATCCTGCAAGAAAGGACCAACGACGACTGATGAGAATCGTTCAGTGTGACAGATGTAGAACCTCCCGCAAATTGCTGCTGATTTCAATGTTGGGTCATCAACAAGTGTCAGCGTGCGAACCATTCAATGAAACAACATCCATATGGGATTTTGAAGCAAAACGCCCACTCGTGTACCCTTTATGACTGCACGATACATAGCTTTAAGTCTCGCCTGGGCCCGTTAACACCGAATGTTGCCTGGACGGACGAGTCTCGTTTCAAATCGTAGAGAGCGGATGGACGTGTCCGGGTATGGACCCTGCATATCAGGAGAAGACCGTTGAAGCTGGTGGCGGCTCCGTAATGGTGTGGAGCGTGTGCAGTTGGAGTGATATGGGATCCTTGATGCGTCTAGATACGACTCTGACAGGTGACACGTACCTAAGCATCCATGTCTGATTACTTGGAGCCATTCACGTCCATTGTTCATTCCGACGGATGTGGGCAATTCCAGAAGGACAATGTGACACCCCACACGTCTAGAACTGCTATAGAGTGCTTCCAGGAATACTCTTTTGAGTTTAAACACTTCCGCTGGCCACCAAACTCCACAGATATGAGCAGTATTGAGCACAGCTGGGATACCTTCAGAAGAGATCTCCAATCCCCCCCCCCCCTCCCCCTCGCCATAGTCTTATGGACAGCCCTGCTGGATTCATGGCGGGCGTCCATTCCCTCCAACACTACTTCAGACTTTAGTCGAGTTCATGCCACGTCATGTTGCTGCACTTCTTCGTGCTCGCGGGAGCCCTACACGATATTAGGAAGGTGTACCGGTTTCTTTAACTCTTCAGTGTAACTTTTATTACAAATTATTAGCCCTACTAAAGGTTACGGACAAAAATAACTGTTTTAATATTTACGAAAAGGAACCAAACCACATTTTTTGCCCTTATTAATAACTGTGAACTGATCGTGGTGTTAATTTCGTGTGGATTAAACAAAATAATGCAGTACCACGAAAACGGGATAGTGGGATTCGAACACATTCTAACATCTGAGTGATTCGTTCGGCTGATTTTATGCGTTATTTTACAATAATCCCCCACAATGCTCGATAGTCCCTATCCGTCATTACATGAGACCTGCTATGTTTTGGTTTAGCTCGGATTGTTCATTCGCGTTTCCACTTCACAAACCCATCATCAACAGTCGACCCTGGCAGCTTTAGAATGTTTATGTCCATGCTGGATTCGTTACTCAAGTGACATCGAACTGATAATCCACGTTCGAAATTGTAGTCCTGTCATGACCCACTCATTCTGCTGTTACATGTTGTTTACTGACAAAATTCCTCATATCTCTTATACAGATGTGCCACCTCTCGTGTAATCCAGTCGTCAGTTCCGCACTACAGACGGATGTCCGGATACTTTTGATCACATAGTGCACATAATCCAGCGCCGTGATTCTCTGCCCGGTTAAAAATCAGAACATGAAACTCCTTTTGTTGCTGTATTGTCATCAACTCGACCCGACTACTGTTAGTCAATGAACAAGTGAGTGAGTTAGCTGCACCAAGGAGACCGCTATCGACAATTACAGGTACTGACAACTTGTAGCTGGCACCAAGGGTTTCGGTGTTTACTGTCCTAGTCGATGTAGCTAGCACAACTTCAGAATCACTCGGCACACAGTGACGGGGTGACCGGTGGAACAAACAGTAGTTCCGAGTATCGCCTCAGTTCACATAGTGATCTGCTGGCTACAAACAGAATCCAAAGGAGGGAAAGGTCGTTAGTAAGCGTGAAAGTTCGGTCCAGATTAAATGCCAGAATAGAGGAAACCGTGACATAAGCAATACTCTCTGATACTGATGCTGACTGAAGGCTTCAAACGGAAACTGCCAAGTGGTTGTACGCGACGGCACGCACGCGTGTATTTAGGAGCACAACTCCGCCTCAGGGTATGCCCATTCTACATTCGTCTTGCGCTGTCTGCGGAGCTGCGAGTAGCTGTCTACTTGCCAGCTACAGCATCCATATTTCACATGGATACTGCAGCTTGGCGGGCAGTCCGAATGACTGTAGGGTACAAGACGACGCGTAAGTTAAAATTCGCGCCGAGTTGCTACTTTCATTCATGTAAACGATATAGTCTTGTGAAAGCGGGTGAATGTTTCTGAAATATTCTATCGTCCATGTCGGAATACATTGCTCGTATTTAAGCAAACCTACACGGACAATCGTGGCAAAACGAGCGAGACCCCTCGCCTTTTCGTTATGCTGATCCGCACAGCTTTAAAGTCTGCTACACAGCATAACAGGCAAGGCGACAAAGTGCTACCAACATACTATGCACAGGCTTGAAATTGAAAAACTATCCGTTGTCAGACGATTTTCAATCATGTGTGAGACTATAGCAATGCTGATTAGTGTGTTAAACACAACACGTAAATATAAAATATAAATGAAAGAAGAAACGCTAATTAGTAAGAACTGTACTAATAAAAATGAATTTCATCTTATCGAGATAACATAACTGTTTTAGTAAGACAGAGTACCCCAGACCGCTACGAATCAGCAAAATATTATGCGAAACGGTCTGTGTCAACGTTCAGACCAGTCATACTGGATTACCGTTGCTGACCTACCATGAAAGTGTGCGAATTTAGCAATGCGTGAAGATTCATAGCGAAATTCAGTTAAAAATTATTCACTGCCACACTTAAGTCAATTCAGTTATTGACAGAAGCGGAAAAAGGAGGCAGTAACAAATATGAAATTCTACAAGAGTTTCATATTGACATCCACAGGACGCCGGTACAGAATAAAGGCAGCAATAAAACGTATTGGGGCTGCGATAATTTCTTAAAATTGCATTACTGATAGTCTATTTGCCGACATCGAGATAAGAAGCGAAAACAAACCAGATCTCCCTTGCAGCAGCAAACACCTTTCACTACACTAGCATACACCCCAGGCAAACAGCCCTTTACTATTACCCCAGATATGAATAAGCCGGCAATTTTGCAGTGAAAATGGCATAACGATCTGCAGTTCCTGTTGCACAGAGCTTTTTGGACTCAAAAACGTGATTTTTTTACCTTTATGTCACCGCTTATGTGACAATCATTCGGGGTGTTTATCGAGATAACAAAATACTGTTATTAGCGAGTAAATTAAGTAGGATAATTCTGCACCACCCCATGAAATAAATGGCGACCCAGCTGCCAAAAGTATTCTACAATGTTTCGAATTCTCCATTACACTCGCCAAGGCCAGAAAACGTTCATTAGCTGAAGTGTTTCTTAAGCTAGCTAGCAATGGGAATGCTCGCACTTATAAGAGGCGGTGGCATGAATACTGGGATATGAATTACCACGCGTATAGGCAAATGGATTTTATTTGCATTCCTGTAAACGTGATTTGGATCGAAAGCGTAGCTACGATTGATATGTTGATGTATCGACTGCAATTAGAACATTTCGAATATGAGTATGGGGAATTATTTATGCGACCGTCATCTTCAGTAGCTGCCGTAGCTATTTTCGTTGTTAGGGTTTCGTCATCTAAATCGGTAAAAATGGAACCTTACTAGTCTCACTTTCTTGACCGTCTATCTGTCTACCCAACACTTAAAACCCGTTTACCTCGAATCCGGAAAGACATAATAAGCGGAAATATATCGTACTTCCTACGGTATACGGTCCCTTGGTGGTGTAAGAAAGTGAGCCTCTATGTCAACGTAATCTAAACATACGGCGCTTTATGTAAAGAAAAATTAAGCGAAAGGTCAAAAAATGGCTTTAAGAGCTATGCGACCAAACTGCTTAGGTCGTCAGTCCCCTAGACCTAGAACTACTTAAACCAACCTAACCTAAGGACAACGCACACATCCATGCCCGAGGTAGGATTCCAATCTGCGACAGAAGCAGCCGCACGTTCGTGACTGAAGCGCCTAGAACCGCTCGGCCACCGCACCTGGCGAAACCCATTTCAAAATGGTTCAAATGGCTCTGAGCACTATGGGACTAAACATCTGTGGTCATCAGTCCCCTAGAACTTAGAACTACTTAAACTAACTAACCTAAGGACATCACACACATCCATGCCCGAGGCAGGATTCGAACCTGCGACCGTAGCAGTCGCGCGGTTCCGGACTGAGCGCCCAGAACCGCTAGACCACCGCGGCCGGCGAAACCCTTTTCACCTCACGTATAATGATAATACATACTGTCTAGTGAGGATAAACAGTATTCGCCAGCAACTCAGATCGTTTGATCACGGAACTTTTTCGAAGTCGTCTGCAATATCCACTTATACACACCCTAGGAACGCCGTATGCGATATCCACTTCTGAAGACGCTGGCAGATACTGCAGTACCATAATAAGTAGTTAAGACTTTATTGTTATTGGTCCATGCATGATACTTCATTTCAGTATCAGTTTAAAGCACCTATGTGTTTGTCTATGGCTGAAAATAATGTACAAGAAATAAATAAACAGCAAGCAACTTCGATGTTCAAATCAAATGTAAGTCAGATGTCGCAATTACAACATAATTTCGTTGTTACATCAACATGACTAGATCTACAGGATTTCTTTGCAATCCAGACTTACGTGCCAGGCAGTTTATCAATTTCATGCTTGTGCATAGTATTTTGGCAGCAGTTCGTCGCCTTGCCTGTTATGCTGTGTACTAGACTTTAAAGCTGTGCGGATAAGTATAACGAAAAGGCGAGGGATCTCGCCCGTTTTGTCCACGACTGTACATGTGATGTCAGGACATTCAGGTTATAAAAATATTGCACGCCTGTTGAGTCACTGTTTCTAAAACTCACCCAACTTAATTACTTACACGGGGAGCCGTCCGTGCGTCGCTCTCTGGACTCAATCGAAATTTCCCACGCTGAAAGAAGGGAGGAAATACAGGGATACCTATTTCGGTAGTGTTAGGTGCCGACACCCAATAGGAAAGGACAGTTTCGCATTTTTGAGCCCGATTTTCGAATCAGATAGTATGTTTTTTATATCTTTTGTTGTCGCGGAAGTATGCGACATCAGTATCTTTGTGACATTGTGTAATGCAATGGAAGTAATTCTGTCTGGTACCTATTTACAACCAAACCATTGATACGATTTGAATGAAATTTTTTTTTGAAAATAGCATGAACCCTGAGTATGATCATACGCTACTTTGAAAAGAAGAAAATTCGATCTCTGAGATGGTGAAATAGTGTATGAGACATACTTTTCTCGGTGTAGTGCCACAGCGCGACGTAGAATGGAGTCAACAAGTTGCTGGAAGCCCCTGCAGAAATATTGAGCCATGCTGCCTCTATAGCCGTCCATAATTACAAAAGAGTGGCTGGAGCATGATTTTGTGTACCAACTGACCTCTCAGTTATTCACGTCGGGTGATCTGTGTGGCCAATCAATTAGCTCGAATTGTCCAGAATGATCTTCAAATCAATCGCGGACAGTTGTAGTCCGGCGAATGGACATTATCATCCATAAAAATTCCATTGTAGTTTGGGAACATAAATATCTGAAATTTCCGGATGATCCAATCCATTCCATGCAAACATAGGCAACACAATTACAGAGCAACCACCAGCTTTCACAGTGTCTTGTCGACAACTTTGGGTCGCGCGGGATTAGCCCAGCGGCCTGGGGCGCTGCAGTCATGGACTGTGCGGCTGGTCCCGGCGGAGGCTCGAGTCCTCCCTCGGGCATGGGTGTGTGTGATTGTCCTTAGGATAATTTAGATTAAGTGGTGTGTAAGCTTAGGGACTGATGACCTTAGCAGTTAAGTCCCATAAGGTTTCACACACATTTGAACATTTGACAACTTTGGTACATGATTTTGTAGATCTATGCCACACTCGAACCCTACCACCAGCTCTTACCAACTCAAGTCTGGACTCATCTGATCAGGCCATGGTTTTACAGTTATCTAGGGCGCAATTTGTACCGTCATGAGGGCGGGAGAGACGTTGCAGGGTATGTCGTACTGTCAGCAAAGACTTTCTCGTCGGTCGTCGCTGCCATAGCTCATTAACGCCAAATTTTGCAGCACTCTCCTAACAGATACGTACGCCATACATACCACATTGATTTCTGCGGTTATTTGACGCAGTGTTGCTCGTACTTTAGCACTGACAACTCCTAACAAACGCCGCTGCTTTCGGTCGTTAAGTAAAGGCCGTCGGCCACTGCGTTGTTCTTGGTGAGAGGTCATGCCCGAAATTTGGTATTTTCGGCATAATCTTGACGCTGTGGATCTCACAATATTGAATTCCCCAGCGATTTCCGAACTGGAATGTCCCACGTGGCTCTCTCCAACTACCATTCCTCATTCAAAGTCTGTTAATTCCCAAAAATGTTTCAAATGGCTCTGAGCACTATGGGACTTAACTTCTGAAGTCATCAGTCCCCTAGAACTTAGAACTACTTAAACCTAACTAACCTAAGGACATCACACACGTCCATGCCCGAGCCAGGATTCGAACCTGCGACCGTAGCGGTCGTGCGGTTCCAGACTGTAGCGCCTAGAACCGCTCGGCCACTTCGGCCGGCTGTTAATTCCCACCGCATGGCCATAACCACTTCTGAACTCTTCTTACATGAATGTCCCACGTGGCTCTCTCCAACTACCATTCCTCATTCAAAGTCTGTTAATTCCCAAAAATGTTGCAAATGGCTCTGAGCACTATGGGACTTAACTTCTGAAGTCATCAGTCCCCTAGAACTTAGAACTACTTAAACCTAACTAACCTAAGGACATCACACACGTCCATGCCCGAGCCAGGATTCGAACCTGCGACCGTAGCGGTCGTGCGGTTCCAGACTGTAGCGCCTAGAACCGCTCGGCCACTTCGGCCGGCTGTTAATTCCCACCGCATGGCCATAACCACTTCTGAACTCTTCTTACATGAATGTCCCACGTGGCTCTCTCCAACTACCATTCCTCATTCAAAGTCTGTTAATTCCCAAAAATGTTGCAAATGGCTCTGAGCACTATGGGACTTAACTTCTGAAGTCATCAGTCCCCTAGAACTTAGAACTACTTAAACCTAACTAACCTAAGGACATCACACACGTCCATGCCCAAGGCAGGATTCGAACCTGCGACCGTAGCGGTCGTGCGGTTCCAGACTGTAGCGCCTAGACCCGCCGGCCACTTCGGCCGGCTGTTAATTCCCACCGCATGGCCATAACCACTTCTGAACTCTTCTTACATGAATGACCAGAGTACAAATGATAGCTCTGCCAATGCGCTATCCTTTTGTAGCTTCTGTATGCGAAACTACTCTCGCCTGTACATGCGCATACTGCTATCCCACAAATTTTGTCACCTCAGTGTAAACGATGTTAAAAAAATATTAAAATTTTTACATACTGCATAAGTTGTATAATGCATAGCTACTTCAATTGCACAATGCGTAGATGCGTTCTCCTGTCAATGCCCCGTCACTGCTCGGCAGTGGCACAACACCTTCCAGCGCGTCGTGCATTGGAGTACTGGTGGTGAGGGGAGGGGGGGGGGGGGGGGAGGGAAGGACATCACATGTGCGGGCAGCTGAGGTGATTGTACATACAACAGATTACTTAGTCATCAATATTCATCGTTACAAAACTGCTGATTTGTGAGTTGAGCTGCGAGTAAAAGCCAGTCTTTTATCAACTTATGCCATTTACAGCAATTGAAAGTGAAAAACATGAAGAACCAGGGCGTTTCCCGGGGTGGTATCTAACATAAAAACAATTAAACCATAAAAATTTGGAGCACAAACAATATGCAAAGGTCCATATGCCACGGTTATACTTTTTATTGTGAATGTTATTAGGAAAACCAGCTTCGTTAACGTTGCTAAATACGTTATAACCTGGCGATGATTGCACCATGTACATCCAGCGTGATTTTGGCGTTCTGGCTGCTACAATTGATGACTAATCAAGGCGTCTATTTTACTGGCATCACTTCTACTTGTGATTTCCCTTGCTGTGCGATCAGAATGTGCCACTTCTGTAAATGGCGAATGTTAATCATCATATATCCACAAAAGTATAAGTTGCATGCTTGACAGAACGGCGTACACCGTGGGGGAATTATTTTTAATAAACACGTCGATATTCTGGTTTCATCGGAAAATAGCTCACGACTAAGTAGCGTACCGAAACTCCTTCACTCTGAAGTATGGTAGCAAAACTACGTCAAAAACTGATAACCGGTTTATTTTGTGAGCTTTCCCGGTTTTGTAGCTATAGGGTACACATTCTGCTGCCGTTCCACTAACTGGTTTACGTCTTGTTGGATACGAGGACCAAATTTGCCACTGACCCCTGGGAGAAAAACTTAAGCTGCTGATAACGGTTTTCCAGAAAGTGTACAACTACGCCAGGTGGTTCAATTGGCCGACAACAACTACCGTAACATTCCCACCTCGTACGTGCAAAGTCCTCTTACGAGTATGCGATACATTTGGCATCATCCGTATACGCCAAGCGGGCTGAATGATGAAGTGGCGTCGGAACTTCTGCCACAATTTTGTCTGGAGCTATTGTTTCGCACCTAAGCCAAAATATGTCCCCCTTTATTTACACCCTTCTTTCACCATTCGAATTTTCGACTCTGTCGGAAAGCGACGTATGGAGGAGTTCCTTGTTACATGTAGGTACTATCAATTATTGGTTCATTTACTGTCTTTTACGTCCTGTTTTCAGGTTGTCGTATCTAATGCCTGGAGCCAAGTAAGACTTTCAAACCGCGTACACTGATGACTCATAGGCTGTACGCTGTGGAACGCATTGTGAGCTTTCCCGCATTTGACGCCTACGGCATTTTCCACAAACGAGGGTGCGTCTTGACAGCAGATTTTAGAACACGATCGACATGTATATCACCTCGTAGTTGCTCTCTATGCTGAAACTCTAAGGTGAACACCGTAATGTCAGATGGAAATCGTATCAATTACACAACACAATCAAATACAGTTACAGCACGGTCTACATCACTATCGACCTGCATATGATTTCGCAGTTACTCTCTATGCAGAATCTCTAACACGAGCGACAGCACTGACAGACAGAAATCATATCAACTGCACAACCCAATCAAATATGGTTACAACGGTTATGGCTTTTGCAAACGCAATGTATGATTGCTTTTATGTGTGGGATGAGTAGTAAGTTCCTAACTGAGTGGAAAACGTCCCACGTGCTATTCCTTTCAACTGGTATTCATCATCGCTGTGTTCATGTGTACTGCATGAGAAGCTGATCTAGTTAAAGCATTCAAAAATGATGAGCACTCATTTTCGTCACTGACTACACAGCAACATAGAATTACCAACACTACTTTGATATCAGTGAAAATTGTTATGTTCGAAAATCATTGTGCAGATGATATAGGTAATTCTGATTGTGTGTGCTTCAAATATTCAGCGTAAAAATGACTGAAAGCGTGTGCGTTAAAAGCCCTGTAGTCATTATTTAATCTACCATTGAGGTTTATTGCTCTTTTGATTTCTCTTTCTGATCCAAGTTGGAGCAGATTCTCTGAAGACTCGACCACGTTATTTTAGTTTTTACTTACATTTTCAGAGAACGTTGACTGTTTCAATGGGGATTTTTTTATATAACATTACGTTCCTGAAGATATATTATGGTTGCAGAAACGTGCTAAGAAAAAGGCAGCGACCGCGAAAGTGAGGTTTCCGTTCAAATTGCCGATGAAATTTTGCAGGGAGGACAGAAGGCTTATTCCATGAGTAAACTGTTATCAATCTACCAGTTCGAAACAGAAGACTGAAATAACACCGAAACGCTAGTGTACACCTTGCTAAGACCAGGTGCAAATACGGCAGAAAGCGTTGCCCGCATCTCGTGGTCGTGCGGTAGCGTTCTCGCTTCCCACGCCCGGGTTCCCGGGTTCGATTCCCGGTGGGGTCAGGGATTTTCTCTGCCTCGTGATGGCTGGGTGTTGTGTGCTGTCCTTAGGTTAGTTAGGTTTAAGTAGTTCTAAGTTCTAGGGGACTGATGACCATAGATGTTAAGTCCCATAGTGCTCAGAGCCATTTGAACCAGAAAGCGTTGTCGGTTGCTGTCAACAGCCTCCGGAAATGACCCAAAAGATCCGTAGAGAACTTGTACATGGGATTGCTGTGTCGTCCGAACAAGATGCAGCCAGGACGAAAGCACCACAGGCGCCAAGATGCGAGCTGGTGTCAGTGCCCTACAGACTCCCCACTTGCGCGAGTTCCACCACCACCATCGCCACGGTCGGCGCTGAGGATGAAGCTATCGACTTCGCCTCGTCCAACTGCCGGTCGACTACAGTCCTCCAACGATCAAACGACAACGGACAGAAGCCTACTCGGAAGACAGACGACCAGCTCTCGCCCACTTGGTTACAGATCATCGTCCAGGGAACGTTGTTTAGTGAACAGACAATTGTTGTAAATTGCATTTACTATGTACTGAGAAGCTTACCTACGATTATTTGCACTTAGCCATTCAGGGCCGTATTTGTGTTATATTATACGCAGTGTGGCAGACTTCATTATTCGACAAGTCAAAAGGGCAAGTGAACCTTTTTAACTCATTCGTGTGACTTTGTTACTAATCTGTTGGAGTGTTGTAGAACCTTCGTTTTCCTATCATGTTACTTGACCCTGGGGCATAGCTGTGTAATAGTGGCAGAGAGAAATTGTCTTAACGGTGTACTGTACCACACCAGACGCCGTTTCACGAACTCACAAACTCGCCCTAGCGTAACAACAGTGGCAACTCGGCCTCCACAGCAGTAGCGAAGAGGCCTTTACAAAACTGGCGACGAGGGTTTACAAAAGAGATGAAGCAAATACAAGGCAATTTCCATACGGAATTCGCGGAAGAGAGTGGTTCAGTGCAAAAGGATTAAACGCTGCTAGAGAAGACTCGACCACACCTCTAGCTACGGACATTAACTCGCAGTAACAAGATCGGAAACGAGGCGGAGGATCACCCCCTCAGTTTTCGTGGAAGGCATAAGCACATCTCGAGAGAATAGGTGGCGGAACTAAAACTAAGTTTCCACTTCACAATGGCGTCATCACCAGCCGACTTGGGCAGCTTCATAATGGTAAAGATGTTCATGTTGTATTCGTTACTCAAGTGACACCGAATTTCTAATACACATTTAAAGTCACTGGGCTGTTCTGACCAACTTTGTCAGCTTTCCTCGTGAAATACAGCTTTTCGCATTTGCATTCCCAGTATTACTAACCGAACGACGAACCTGGGTGCACAAATGGCAAAACGTCATTTTTTCGGATGAATCCAGGTTCTGTTTACAGTATCATGAGGAGGAGACCCCCTCAGTTTTCGTGGAAGGCATAAGCACATCTCGAGAAAATAGCTGGCGGAACTAAAACTAAGTTTCCACTTCACAACGGCGTCATCACCAGCCGACTCGGGCAGCTTCATAATTGTAAAGATGTTCATGTTGTATTCGTTACTCAAGTGACACCGAATTTCTAATACACATTTAAAGTCACTGCGCTGTCCTGGCCAACTTTATCAGCTTTCTTCGTGAAATACAGCTTTTCGCATTTGCATTCCCATTGTTACTAACATTTATTGGAAATCAGAATCACTTCTTACTTGCAGAGACGTAATTTATGTTGTTGATTTTAGCTACCATGAACTAATCCCTTGGAGTCTACTACGAGAGCGTTGCTCAGCTTACTTTTCGACACACTTTGGAAAATCATTACTTTGAAAAGCAACGGAGGTATCACAATCGATGCATGAGGCTAAACTGCGCTGATGAAGTTAATGTGCTTCAACATAAGGACGGTATCTTAACTGATATTAAATCATTAATACATCGACTCCAATGTATCTATAACATTCGAAACACTTTGCTTCGGGGGAACCCAAGAACAAATTTATGACCAATAAACCGAAGGCATTATTTCGGTGTCTTTACCTACAACATTGTTTGATTTTTATTTAATCATTTTTTACGATTTTCCTTTTTATTGGTCCACCCCTGCTATCAGTGCGTCATTCCGACTCAGTCAATATATTATATTCATGATTTGCATCCAAACCGAAGTGATAATCTGTGAGAGTCTTTGAATTATATTTTCCTATAGTGAATCATACTGAAAATTTATAATGGTGTCATAGAACACTTATTTATTCTTGTGTACAGTTCGGTTGACGCCATGACCCGACGTGATAAGTCAGTACACTAAAATAAGCTGCATTAACTAAAAGTGGCCTATTGTGGAGAGTTTTCAATGAGTCAGGCGAGAGTGTCCGGAGCAACAGTTTGACATCACACTGCGCATCTTCTAATCTAATAAATAATCCTCATTAGGGAGGAATGCTCTTATGATTTTGCTACCAAACGGGGACAAGTTTAGATGTGTGGAGGAACGGGAGTGACGGATCACAATCGTTCGCACACGTAAAAAACTCATAGGCCATCAGATAATGATTGTCCCCAACGAAATGAAGGCGCTGACCAGGAAAATGATTATGCCCCACTACCAGTGCACACCGAACAACAGCCACACAGATAAGTGATTGATATTCTTCGTGGCTGAATAAAGGTAAACGGCAGAAATAGCACTGGGTAATATCTGCAAAGACTTGAAGGGCACACCGAGCGAGGTGGCGCAGTGGTTAGGCACTGGACTCGCATTCGGGAGGACGACGGTTCAATCCCGCGTCCGGCCATCCTGATTTAGGTTTTCCGTGATTTCCCTAAATCACTCCAGGCAAATGCCGGTATGGTTCCTTTCAAAGGGCACGGCCGACTTCCTTCCCCGTCCTTCCCTAATGCGATGAGACCGATGACCTCGCTGTCTGGTCTCCTTCCCCGAAACCAACCAACCAACTTGAAGGGCATGTCACATTTCACTCAGTACAACAGCAATGCTTACTAATGAAAATACGGTCATACGTGATGCAGAACGAACTATAAGGGTGGATTGAAGATATTGGTGTTGGGAGAACGCAGCGTGTTACCTAGATAGACAGCCTTCGACAGACGTGGAGGTAATCTAAGGCACGGTCCAGAGGAGTATGATGGGTCTCTCCTTCTTGTAACGGGGAGGACTGAAGCCGAGCTAGGAGCCAGGAACAGCGCGCCAGGAAACAGACATCGGCCGCCGCAGGCCGTTGCCCTGATCGATAAACACCCCTCAGCTGCAGCAAGACACTTCAGTGACACTGAAGCGGGTGTCAGTGCCCCAGGGCCAGCCTTTGAGAAGCCACTCCAGTTTGGCCGACTTCCGCGTTGTCGACGGGAAAGCAACATTGCCTGCTGGTGGTCATCGCCCCTGCTTGACCAGCACCCCTCAGCACCAACAAGGCACTTCCGTGAAACCATTGTTGTGTCAGAGCTCTGGTACTAGTTTTCAAGAGACGACACCGGTCTGACCCACGTCCACGAAATCGACATGTGCTGCCGACTGCCACAGCTGCCACAGACACTGCCTCTGTTCGGGATTATTAGATATGACGTGCAAATGAAGTCACAACCGTGAAATCAGCAGGGAGCAGAAGCATTTAAATCTCTCCTGGAGTAGCCGTCGCTTTCGAACAGCCGGACAGCTGTGTGAAGTGCAGTCTGCATAGTTCAGCGCCATATATACATCTACACTGATACTCCGTAAGCCACCTTATAGTGCGTGGCGGAGGGTACCATATACCACTATCAGTCATTCCCCCTTCTGTTCCACTCGCAAACAGAGAGAGGGAGAAACGACTGACTATATGCCTGCGTATGAGCCATAATTTCTCTTATCTTTGCAGTCATTATGATCAATGTATGTTGGCGGCAGTAGAATCGCTTGGCAGTCAGCTTCAAATGAACGGTTCTCTAAATTTTCTTAATAGAGGTCATCGAAAAGAACGTCGAATTCCCTCCAGGGATTCCTATTTGAGTTCCCGAAGCATCTCCATAACACCTACGTGGTGGTTGAATATACCGGAAACAAATCTAGTGGTCCGCTTCTGAATTGCTTCAATTATTTCCTTCAATCCGACCTGGTACCGACCCCAAACAATATAGCAGTACTCAAGAATAGGTCGCATTAGCGTCCAGTACGCGGTTTCCTTTACAGGTGAACCACACTTTACAATAACTCTCACAATAAACCGAAATCGACCATTCGCCTTTTCTACCTCAATCCTCACACGCTCGTTCCATTTCATATCGCTTCGGAACGTTAATCCCAGATTTTAAACGACGTGACTGTGTCAAGCAGGGAACTTCTAATGCTGTATCCGAACATTACTAGTTTATTTTTCCTACTCATCCGCATTAACTTACATTTATCTACATTTAGACATTTTCTGCCATTCATCGCACTAACCAGAAATTTTTTCTAAGTCGTCTTCCTACTGTCATTCAACTTCGACACACAACCGTACACCACGGCATCATCAGAAAACAACCGCCGATTGCTGCCCATCCTGTCCACCAACTCATTTATGTATATAGAGAACAACACCCGTCCCATCAAACATTCCTGGGGCACTTCTGACGATATCCTTGTCTCTGATGAACACTAGCCGTTGAGCACAACATACTGGGTACTATTATTTAAGAATCTTCGTGCCACTCACATATCTGAGAACTTATTCTATATGATTGTACCTTCGTTAACAGCTTGCAATGGGGCAGCTTGTCATATGCAATCCGGGAATATAGAAATATGGAATCCACCTGTTGCTCTTCATCCACAGTTCAAAGTTTATGACGTGAGAAAAAGGCAAGCTGAGTTTCGCACGAACGATGCTTTCTTAAACTATGTTGATTCGTAGACATAAGCTTCTCAGTCTCAAGAAAGTTTATTGTCTTCGAACTAAGAACATGTTCAAGTGGGCAAGAAAGCAAATTTAGGGATATTGGTCTGTAGTTTTTTGGGTCCGTCCTCTTATCTTTATTATATACTGGAGCCACCTGCACTTCTTTCCAGTCATTTGGGCCTTTGTGCTGGGCGAGAGATTGACAACAAATGCAAGTTACGTAAGGGAACAATGTTGTAGAGTACTCTTTGTAAAACAGAACTGTAACATCATCCGGACAGGGTGAGTTATTTGCATTCAAATCTTTCCGCTGTTTCTCTACGTCTGGGATACTTATTAGTAAGTAGTCCATATGGGGGTCTGTCCGATATTCAAATTATGGCATGCTTGTACTGTGCCAACGATTTCTTGATTGTGAAATTTAAAACTTCGGCTTTCGTTTTGCTGTCTTCCCAGACTGGTCAACAACGGAATGAATGGAAGCGTTAGACCCTCTTAGCGATTTTACGTACGACCAGATTTTTCTCGCGTTCTCTGCCAGATGTAAGACGGTGCAATCTGTACCATTACTTGGTTCCAAATAACTGTCTGCCACCTGAGTATCCGTGTGCCGGGCACTCTATTCTTTTTCAGGACTACGGTGTGGAGATTACATATCCCCGCCCCTGCCGCGGTATCAACGAGGGACCTGGATTCCTGCAGCACTGTGGGTTGGGCAGTCAGAGGTGTTCAGCGCGCAGGGAAAACATAGGCCCGTAAATACGAGCCGTCCCTTCCACAGCAATCACAGTATTGGTGAGCGCTCAGTACTATTCCTTCCCACTGTGCGAGAGTTCAGCCCACTGGGAGACGCTGAATGGCGTATTCACTTTGCTCGCCATTGACGTTAGCGGTCTCAGAGTCCAAGGATTGTAAACAAGCTACAATAGAGAAAGAAATTCTTATATTTATGAATTTTCTTCTCCAGCCATCTATGGCAAAGCTTCGCTGGCCACACACACACATCCTGCCTACGAATTACACTATCTAAGTTGTGTACTAATCACCTAGTATACAGTGTGTTTCCGCAAGAGCGTGCAAAAACCTAACTACACACAGAGAATGCTGATATAAACAATGTGGTGTAGGAAACTTGGGGTTGGAGCAGTTATGTGAGAGGTGAGGACAACTGTGTAGCAGGCGCTTTGTCAAAGATACCATTCGAACCAAGCGGATCGGGTAATAGGGAAAGTACAGAAAAGACGTTCAAAGTAATGTATACAACAATGTTTAAGCGAAGAGGATGGAAGAAGATATATGTCAGAGCATGCGGCGATATCAATCGGAAGACGACTGCTTTAAGTTAGTGAAAACTAAATTCGATGCTAGAATCGAAGAAAGAGAAAAGTTAAGGAAATATTACAAGGTGTGTGATAGTGTGTTGTGTTTTCGAAACGATGAAAATAAGGAAAACTGGCCAGTATGTTGGTCATCTAAATGCGTGCTCGAAGTGATTGACTATTTTCATTTAGCATGTGGTAATTGTGGAGAAAGGAAGTGAGTCAATGAGATAACAGGGTCAGCACCGTTTATTAATATGACAACAAAAGAAACCGAGAGAGTACGAACTCATGAGAAATGTCAGAAGGTAAAAGTAGTAAATGTGACTAGCCATAGTCCAATGCAAAGCATACAACCGAAAGACAACCTGGATATTTTGGCAACAGACTTGTACGGGTCTTTACCAAAGACTACTGGAAATTTTGGTGATGTTAAATACGTTTTCCAAATTTGTGAAGTTATATCCTTTACGAAAAGCTACTACTAAGTCAGTATTCAGTAAATTTGTTGGTTATTTTGAGCCAATCTCGAAACCGAAAGCAATATTATCTGACAATGTAACACAATTTATATCTGAGGTATGGAAAGAAAGAATGAAAGAAAAAAGGTCTATAAGTTATTCATATATCGCCATACCATCCCCAAAGTAGCTCTTCGGAACGCTACATGCGTGAACTGGGTAGGTATTTTAGGGCATATTGCCATAGTAATCATAGGGAGTGGGGCAAGTATTTTTCAGAAATTGAAGAAATCGTTACCTCCGTTTCACATGACAATACAGGGTTCACTCCAATTCAAGTTATGTTAGGTAACAAACCAAAAAGTATAGTAGAAGATTTGATTAATTTTCCACCATGACAAAATTTAGACATTGTCACAGAAAAAAAAGTTGGTGAGAGAGAAAATGATAAAACATGCTGAGGCACAAATTAAAAGACACGATCAGAGAGTGAAGTCAGTGGAATTTAAGCAGAAATGACTGAATTTTCTAATTGGAAAACCAAATAAAAAACATAAACGTTATTTCAACTATCATTATGCAGTAAATAACTGGTGTTTCAATGAAATGATAATGTTAACCTACGCCACATGAGCCTACCCATATTACCAATTAGATACGATTGCCATAATGGAAATACAGATAACTGTTTCTGGCAAGAAGCCATGAACTTAAAGAATATGAAGATATCATTTAGTGTTATTGGCATTGAGAAATTTTGGTGTTTGTAATAATGATGTAACAGCAAATTAACTAAGACTTGTCATTTAAGTTGTAGGTAAAAATATGAGAAACAGTTTTATTTCATGACCCACATTGTAAGTGGGGTGAAAGAGGAACAGAGTGCAGATGGATGTGCTTGGCACGTAAGCACCACGAAGAAAACAAAGTGAATTGTAAGGGTGCACTGTTGTGTGCACAGAATGTCAAGATACATAAGAAGAAGAGAATTTTTGTGCGCACAGGAAGTCCATATTCTTTTACAAGAAGTGCAGTACTGTGTACAGAAAATTTGATGTTCTTTTACATGAAATAAAATTTAAAATTATTGAAGAAAGACACAGCTTAATATATGCTATGTGATAGGGAATATTGATTTTGTAATGTTTAAGTAATGGTTATTTTCTATGTGCTACTGTTTGAAGGATGGAGTGACTGTTGTTATGCCATGTATGTACGTTATTTTCTGCGAAAATTACACTTTCTGGTATTAGTTTTCAAGTGTGGAATACAATGAGATATTCTTACTATGCGATACTCCGTATGAAGCTGATTTTATTATTTATGTAACGTATGGTTCGTGATATCCACAGTGTTGTTTGTTTGAACTTTTCTTTGTTCCTCCATCTGGTGATGAAAATCACTGAACGGGTGGCACATATAACACCACAACTCTGTGGATAATCAAACATTTTCTAAGTGTTTTACGAAGTTTGTTTTATCAGTTATGCTGAATATTATTCTTGTAATTGCGTAGTCAAGTTAAAAATGCTATTTGTTATTTAAGAGAGAGAATAAGCATAGAGTGTTAGCATTTTGTAAGTAGACACGCTGGTTTAGTCAAGAAAAAGCTTTTCAAAGAGTATAATAAATTGTAAATTCATTATCGCTGGGCGTGCGAGCGCGCCAAAAAAGTAGCAGTTCGGATTCGCGAGGAGACGGTTGGTGCTGCTGGTTGTGTGTATGGGCCGGTGTGGCTATTCAAAAGTGCGGAGATAGAAAGTCTTTTCCGAAGTGCGGAGTAAAGAAAACTAAAATGTTTGGTTTGGCGGATGTTTAATATGGGCAAGCTATGGAATTTATTGGGCACAGTACAAATGCAGCAAGAGCAATCCACATAATATCAAGAGTACTGTGGGCCCTTGTTATTGGCTATGGTATGGCAAGAAGATCAACCTGTGTCCTATTTAACCGCTAAATGAAGCCACTCGACAAACCAATGGCATCATAAAATGAGGCAGATGCACGGAACAGATTTTGTGTTGTCAATATTTGTTTACACATTGGTCACATCTCAGTAAAGCGCCCTGCTTATTTTGAATGCTATTACATCGCTAATACAGAGAGAGTCCCTTCGTAGGTGCCTTAGATTAGGTATAGGCGTTTCGTAGATACCATGACGTATGCATTTGATATGTGAAATAAACCAGCTTCATATCATGGAAGAGCGACATGAAGAGGTGTTTTGCTCCGTTGCGAAAGGTTTCACATTTTAGATGACAAATTTTTTGGTTTATTGGACAACCATGGCCAATTTATATGGCATTTTATCGTATTGGCGAGCCTGTTGAGGTTAATCTTTTGCAGTGACAGACTTATTAAAAGCACCTCTAAAGAAAACCAGTGCCTTTGAAAGTAACCCGAATTTGCCTCACAGTAGTTATTGTACAACCTGCTTCTTGGTTCTTTTTTCTCGAAATTTTTATGTATTTATTTTTCTCTTCTTTGAAGGCTGGTGCACAGTTTTGCTTACAGGTAAAACTTTGAAATATTTACTGAGCGCATTCTATATGCAACCTACCACTACATTTCTGACAATGTAACAAGTGAAAATAAAATCTGATCGCTGATTAAATGTACAACAAAGCCAGATATACACCAAATACTGAAAAAACATGTGACACATTGTACTATCCTCTCTCCCCTCCGCGCTCCCTCACACATACACACTTACACACACACACACACACACACACACACACACACACACACATACACAGCCGGCCCCTGCTGCCGAGCGGTTCTAGGCGCTTCAGTCCGGAGCCGCGCACCTGCCACGGTCGCAGGTTCGAACCCTGCCTCGGGCATGGATGTGTGTGATGTCCTTAGGTTAGTTAGGTTTAAGTGGTTTTAAGTCTAGGGGACTGATTACCTCAGATGTTAAGTCCAATAGTGCTTAGAGCCATTTCTATACACACACACACACACACACACACACACACACACACACAAAAACAAACAAGCGTGCTAGCACTTGGACAGTTTTCTTCGTTATTCTGCAAAACATACCTTCCGACAAGAATGGAATTTTTCACAATCATTTTGCTATTTAAATAAAACACAAAACTGTTTCTCGATGTTACATACATAGTATCCTATGGAAGTGTGAACATAAATTATCCTTATGTGAGCTATCTTCGTTTTATAAAGGGGAAAAACGCTTAATTTCTACTGATGAGGTTTCCCACTGAAATGAAATGAAATGTCGTGTAGTGAGGGCCTTCAGGCCTGTAGACCTAATCACCTGGAGCAAGTCTTTTGAGGTGGCGCCACTTCGGCGACTTGCGCGTCGGTAAAAATGAAATGATGATGATGAAGTCGACAGAAACACCCAGTTCCTGAGCGGAGAAAATCTCCAACCCCGCCGCGAATCGAACCCGGGCCACCCGGCACGATAAGCTGTCCACTCAGCTACGGAGGCGAACTGGTTCACCACTGCAAAAGGAAATGGACATTTCGAGCTGTGGACAACAACTGCTCATATGTGCACGAATACTAAAAATGGAGCTCACTATTACGAGTGATGGCCAAAGACGTTTTCAAACAATAACACGTGTATTCCACATACAATAAAAGATGTTTTGTTGTTATCGTCTTATGTGCTAACAACAGTCAGATGAAACTCTCCATGCTACTCCATCTTGTAGACTCTCCATCTCCGAACAACCACTGCAACCTACATCCTTCTGAATCTGCTTACTATATTCATTTCTAGGTCTCTCTTTACGATTTTTGCCACCACGCTTCCTTCGAGCACTAAATTCATGATCCCTTGACATCTCAGGATCCGTCCTATCCACCAAGCCATTCTTTTGGTCAAGTTGTGCCCCAAATTCCTTGTCTCTCCAATCCTATTCAGTACCTTGTAACATACACAAACATTTGTTCAAAATGAAACTAAAACAGCACAGTATATCAAAGCATTCAAGCAATTCCAAAGATTCTATGTGCACGCATTTCTGTTTGCACCCATAGCAACAACAGTAGTTCACCGTTGCTATTACGAGTAAATAAATCGTAAAAACACAACACATACGTGTAATATTAAGGTTGCGAACCCTGCAGGAAACCAACAGCGTTATCCCGAGATCACGTGACAGTCCCAGTTTAATGTTGACAACGTGTACAGAACTTGAGACTGTGACGCGAAGCTGACTCCAAGATCATCTCTACTCTATGGCTCACACCACAAGCATTTATATTCTGTGCAATGAAGCAGAGATGAGATTACATTGGATCATCGCATTAGAGATTAGGTGATGTAGGTCTTTGCTGCACGAAATTCAAAAATCCTTAGACCTGGCAGGAATAACATTACATTATAAATTTTATTAGACTCACAAAGAGTTGAACGTTATATTCTACAACAGCTATCTAACTCTTCGTATAACAAATTGACCAAAACTGAAATTCAAATTAACCTCCATTCCCGATTCTAACCAAGTAGTAAGAGATGTTTTCCTTAGTACTAACGAGAACGGTTCCAGAAGGGTGGGATCCACTTTTCAAAACCATTTTCACTGTGTTGTATGTAGAGGTCTCACGTATTTTACTCTGCACCCATTAGTCAAAATTGTCCCAGGTTTGTGAATAATCCACGAAAACGAATTATTCGCGATGCTGTAGAGGCTTAAGTATAATAGTTGCAGAGTGATAGTGCAGTGTGTTTGTTAAGACACCTTCCTGACGGTAGAAGACGTTGGGTACGAATTTCATCAGGTGCCACCTGTCTGAGGCTCAACATCTCCACTATATGGTTAGTAACAGTCTATCCTATTCATATATTTGCCTTTCTCATTTATTTATAGTCAATTAATTGGGCTAGAAGTACTTGTTCTTCTAATCCTTCTCTGTAACACTTTCATCATCATACTGTCTTTTGAGTTTTCTTTCTTTTTTTATCCTTCCTGGCATTCTTCTTTCATTTCGAAACTTTGTGCATGTGTTAAGTCAAATCCTGGAACCGAAAATTCACCCAATCTTTCCCAGCTGCGATTCCCTCTGTCCCACTACCAACCTGCTTTGTCCATCACTCTACAATGGTTCATTTCCCAAACAGCTCGCTCTCCCAAGAGAGTGAAAAAGAGTTATTACCGAATGAGGAACCAGTTCAGCTCTGATGAGCAGTGAATGAAATATGTACAAATACATGAATTAAGGTAAACCAAGTAATAAAATTGATCAATTTTTTAGAATGACTGTTTACTCTGCAAGAAATGACACCCTATGAAAGACAAGTCGTAATCACATTTTACTCTTTGCTTAGTATAATATTATTACATATTTTCAGTAATGATAGACGTTAGAATAGTTTTTGAAACTAATATGGAGCGTACACACGGACGTCCACACAAATTCATCCACTGTCACAACCAAGCGTAAGTTCTACAACAACTGTAGTATTGTCTCAGTACAATCAGTCACATAACGCTATAGTCGGTAAAACGATAAGCGTGGCGGAATCACAGGAAATCACTTCTAGAAGTCTTTGATAATTCTGAAATAAATGAAATTTCTGCAATCCAGACTCCAGGGGATGGAGGGGGAAGGAAAGATGGTAGGAAAGGGCCCCATCTTGTCCACCATTGCGGACGCCTATGAAGTACGCGATAACTGTTAAGATTAACTTGCGGAAGATTTTTTATAGGAACATCCTTAGATTCAAGTATTCAGTAACGTACATTTGTACATTGGGATAAAGTACTGTAGACAAACGCAGTGCAATGAAGTTGATTCAGGATTCCTGCGGCCCGTAAACAGTTCAATATACATGGCTATATAGGCATATAACCAAGCCTCGGCTGAATTGTTAATCACGTAGTGTGAATGATGTAATTCTCTGACTCCACAAAGCTTTAATACCTAGAAAAAAATCTTAATTATAAAAAAAAAAAAAATTCGTGTGGGTAGACCGTTCGCCGGGTGCAAGTCTTTCGATTTGACGCCACTTCGCCGACTTGCGCGTTGATGGAGATGAAATGATGATGACTAGGACAACACAACACCCAGTCCCTGAGCGGAGAAAATCTCCAGACCAGCCGGGAATCGAACTCGGGCCCTTAGGATTGACATTCTGTCGCACTGACCACTCAGATACCGGGGGCGGACATTCTTAATTATTGTCAGCGGCGATCAAACAATTTCGGTTCGGAGACCACATTAACCCCTTGCCGACATGTATGTCCTTATATATATATATATTCGCATCGGAGTTGTGCTGGGTTGCATATACGCTGCAGCAACGCCCTAAAACAGAAACTTTCTGATCGCCTCTTATATACTGTTTTTCGGCAACTAAATGTCTGCAGAAGTGGTGGGCACTGAAATCCCCGCACCACTGTGACGCATGAAATCGGGGTGCGAGTATTTAAATGTGCACCGCGACTACAAACATTTACTTTGTATTATCGCGAAATATGGGAGAGAGAGTCACAGAAATGATAGAGGATTTGGGCTGGAAATCGTTAAACGAAAGGCGTTTTTCGTTGCGACGGAATCTTCTCACGAAATTCCAATCACCAACTTTATCCTCGGAATGAGAAAATATTTTGTTGACACCGACCTACATAGGGAGGATCGATCACCACGATAAAATAAGGGAAATCAGATGTCGTACGGAAAGATATAGATGTTCATTCTTTCCGCGCGCTATACGAGATTGGAATAATAGAGAATTGTGAAGGTGGTTCGATGAACCCTCTGCCAGGCACTTTAATTTGATTTGCACAGTATCCATGTAGATGTAGATGTTGATACTTGCAGACAAGCAGTATATTAACTAAGAGCCCTCAATTTATTCGAGGTGATGGTTAAAACGTTATGTTACCCCTCTTATTAACAGCATCTTAGGACGTTTTATTCTTGAAAAAAATAAGTAACTAATGCTGAAGTTCACTAACGTACTCATGTAAGTTGGGGGATTGTATCGGAGATTTAGATCCATAGTTTCCTCAGTTAAAGTAATGTCCTTCATATCTTCGTTCTCCGAAGTAACTGACGACTCAAGGAATATGCTCAACAGTGCAGCGTGTAGTTGCAGACGCAATCCAATGGCAGCGGCGACGTTGGATGGACGTGTGTGCTGTTGACAGGCTTTTGGAAGAGGCCAGTAAGGCGGGGACAAACCCCTACCCCCTGACCTCGCCCACCAGCCGTTGTCTCGGGCGGCTGTCCAATCAGAAGTCGAAGCACTGGCAGACTCCGCTTCTCTGTGAGAGTGTTCCGTGTCCAGAGCACGCGTTCAAAACTTCCTCGAGTTTCCGAGACGGATACAGTGCGAACTCCAGCTCGCCAGGCTTTGATTCCTGTCGAGGACATTCCAACCGATCGTACAAAATGAATTCGCAGTGTACTCGGCCGGACGCGCGAGAATGCTTCAATCAGTCGCTGCTCGAGTAGGCTCTTCGTGGGGACAACATGGTCCTAATTCGAAACGTCTCAGCAAAAATCCGTTGTTAATGAAGCAACAGGCCTACTGATTTAAAGACTATGCTCTAGAATCTACGCAAGCTAGCACAAGCTAAGACTAACCAACTTTCAAACTACTTGTAGAGCGATACTTGAAAAGAAAATTTTACAGTACAAACCACTGTATGCCCAGACCGGCATACTATACTATCAATATCGGGCTAAATTCAGATTAATTTATTTCCTGTTAATGTTATCGCAGTTCTGGTTCGTACATGATCGCCTACCAACACAATCCAATTCACAGTTATTTCGTTTGCATTGACCTCAAGTTATTCATTCCTAACAATAAATTTTATTCAGCTCATTTGCCTGAAACAACTGTCTTCTTTAATTAACACAATGTTGATATTTTGTGTACATCATGGAATTCCTTCATGAACTTCTTCCTTTTCATATCTCACAAAGGAGCGCAACTTGGCTAACAAACGCGTCGCCTCAATATTACCGTGTTAGGTGGTATGGTAAGAAAGCATGTTCTCTCTCAGTATTAATGAGTCTATAATGTTTTTGCTGTATAATATTGATGAACACTTCAATTTTTTTTCTTTTCTTTCTTCCTTTCGTTTTTATTTTTTATTTATTTTTATGATTTCATCACTGGGAACACATGTCGTTATAAGAAGCTGAAAATTATGTGCAGATTTCATTTAGTAATTTCGTCACCAGTCAGCTAGTTCACCTTTAACAAGATTCACTGGACGTGTATGTTGTACGGTGCATCCTTTGTAGATTTAAATGGCAATGAAGTTTCTTCGGCGAATATGTTCTACTTTGGAGATATTCATTTGAAGTTTAGTAATCAGTATATTATTTTGATTTGGATACCCCTAAATTCAATTAATACCTACAAGCACCACTTGAGAAGTGAGCTATTTCCAAAAGTTATTGTTGGGGTAGTAAACATTACCGATTTCTTTTGTTATCGTTACATTCACGAAACTAGTTTTATAAGATGTGTTGACGCAGTCTAAGCGTAAACGTTTTCGTTTTGGATTGAACAAAACTATGGAAACAGCGAACAAACAACACATTACTGTGACCAGTATGGTGTAATAAACCCGCTGTCATTGAGGACAGCTTCCAGTCGTCTCGGAATGAATACATTCACGTCCTGTATGGTTTTCAAGGGAATCTTATGCCATTATTCCTGAAAAATAGCGGCTGGTGCCAGTAACGGTATTGGATGTAGTTTGTAATCAAGCACGCTTCCTCCTAAGTAGGTCACAGAGGGTCAATAATT
The DNA here is from genome assembly GCF_021461395.2 of Schistocerca americana. Classification (NCBI taxonomy): domain Eukaryota; kingdom Metazoa; phylum Arthropoda; class Insecta; order Orthoptera; family Acrididae; genus Schistocerca; species Schistocerca americana. The sequence continues at coordinate 186,542,291 of NC_060123.1, forward strand.
TTGAGACCTGGTGTCTGTGGTAACGAAGGTAGATGGCACAATTCATTCTTGTGCCCACAAAACACGTCTTGGAAGACGCCAACTGTGTAAATAGGGCTCCTACTGTCTCAGAACACAGCACCACCATTGGTGAACAAACATTGTACCACGGGATGGACATTATGAACCAAATAGGTCACGTAAACCTTAGCAGTAATGCGTCCTTCCAGAGTATCCGAGGGCCCACGGGATATCACGATGTGGCTGCCCTACTCATCATCAAGGTCACACCATGAAAAGTCGCCCACATGTTGGGAACAGAGTGAAACAAGACTCACCCGACTAAATGACATTCCTCCATTGCTCCCTAGTCCAGGTCTAATGGTTTCGGCACCACGTTTCCCTGTTACAAGCATCACTGATGAATGGTTTTCGATTTTTGAGCTCGCGCTCCATTTCCCTAACTATGGAAGTCCCTTTCTGCTGTTTTGATGCTGACAGGGTTTGCGAGAGCGACATTTAGTTCTGCAGTGACTTTTGAAGTTGTCGTCCTCTTACTTTTCTTCATGATGCTCTTTAATGTCCGCTGTCGCGGTCACTCAACACACACTTTCAGCAACATTGTGACTTATAAGATTATGTTTTTACGCTCCTCCTGTTTACGGTATACATCTTCGATGCCTCTTGAAACAGCAAATACTTCGGTTCCCTCGGTTACGGAAGCACCTACTGTTTGAGTACCAACAATTTTGCATACTTTCGAATTCACTTAGCTCCGACATAACGCACTCACAAAAACACGTAACGCTGTCGGGAACGCTACTGACACTTGCAACATCATGCGGATGTTGCACAGGTGCCGTTGGTAGTCAAACACAACAGCGCAAGTTGCAGACTTGGCTGCCTTTTGCATCGATGTTCAAGTTTGCATTTTTCGCCAGGTTTCCATTTTATTGTTCATTCCCTGTAAATTGTCATTTGAATTGCTTCTACAACGTAAAATATCAGACATGTAATGAAAATTACCCTATTAGTTCCGGACGTCTTCCTATTATATATTTGAAACGAAACATGGCCATATTTTGCAGATAATCTAAACGTGCGATTAAAATGATTTTGGTTGCTATGAATAAAATTAGTATATGAACAACCGGATTACTTGCCCAAAGGAGTCATTATACACTTCCTTTAAACATGTGTCCAAAAACATCAGTGCGAGATACTAGCCTATATATCCCAGCGTGAACAACTTTATTCTTAGTTTTCAAGTAGGAAAGCACGTAGTCTCAATTATTTTCAAAATTTAGCTATCTTTATTCACGTCGATCTCTTTACGAATCAATGAACAGATTAATAATTTTTTAATATGTCCCCAAATTTTTATTGTGAGACCGACATGGAAACTGAAATCTTCATTTGGCATATCCTGGATTCCAATGTGACAGCCTCGCTTTATCATTGTATAACGTGTGAAAACAACATTTAGTAATAACTGGATATTTCATGTTACCAATTTAGCGCCTGTGGCGAATGATTAACTAAAGTGACGGCTTTCGCGGTTGAAATCATTCTTTATGATATTCTTAGCTGAATCGTTACCGTCGAGTACCGACCAGAATCTTTGATCTCGATAACCAAGTAGCATTCGAAGAATTTTCCTCCGAATGGTAGTAATCAGAGTTCAGTATTTTAATTCTGTTACAAATTCGGTGTGACACATTGCTTGTAAATCTTAAAAAGCACATACCAGTGAGCTCACGAGATCCTTATGGTTATTCACTTTCTTTCTTGGTGGTATCTTTCTCTGTAAATAAAAGGACACTTCGGAACTTTCCAACGGTTTCATTCTTAGATCTCCATGTCTCGCACCCAGTCATTTTATTATAAACGTTCAATCACTTTGAGTGGACTGTAACACCAGGATAATGTTTCACATTGGTACGATATTTGTTGTTTGACAACATGTGTATTACAAACCACGTATAAGTATTGTTGGCTTTAATCCTTGGTAAATGTGATAAGCAGAAATTCTTTTCTGTTTTTGAAAACTCCTCAGCAAGTCTTTCAGAAACACATCTCTCTGTTGCAAGGATTTTATTTAGCCTTGTTTTTTTCATTTTATTTCGTGAGGATTGTTCAATGTATTAGTGATCAAAGATTTGTGTCTTTAGTGTATACTGTAGCCACCATCGTAAACCTCTTCATCATTTAGTACAGTTTGCTTACATTTTGAAACTGTCTCGCTCCAACTGTTGTTTTCTCCAGATGTCAGAAATCTTATATCTGAGCTCGTAACAAGTGGAATATAGACCTCTGAACATTCAAACACGTTTTTATTCATGGTTGGACAACGAACTACATTGTCTCACAAATAAATGAAAAATAGCCCCAGTCACCCAATTGCCAAAAAGGCTGTTCAGGGGGTTTCATTCTCCGCCACTTGAATTTCGGAAGCGAATTGCTCTCCCAAATAGGCCCAACATGTGCCCGTAACGTCCAAATCCTCGGCATTTGAGACATTTGACTGAAAAGAATATTGTGTAACAGTTCGTCTTGCTATCATGAGTAGGAAACGAAATGTGTTTGACGCTTACCGAAGCCAAATGTCAACCTGACTACAATTTGTACAGAAAAAAATAAGTTATTAACGCACATAATTTTACTTTTTGCTAATTAAGTTTACATAAGATTGGTAATTATTTACATGGGACCAGCAGCTACACTGTATCACTTCATTTAAACTAAAACATTTGTTCCGAGCCACAACGAAAATTGATCCAGTTCATTTAAATATGATGAACAGAAACCGCAGAGGAATACTGTATTCATAAATTATCTCTATGTTTCTGTTTTCCTTTTTTTTTTGCGGTTAATCACTTTCCGAGAGGAAACAAAAATCGTTTCAGTGTGCGATATGACGTACTGGCGACAGGCAGCAAGTCTGCTGACTGCTGGCAACTTTCGCATGCACGTGTGTTTACCGTTAATTGCGGGTAACGTGGATTTCAGTCGAATTTCTGATTGGTGCGCGTAATTAGCGAGTAACGGACGTCTGGATCAACAGCGCGCATTGCAGGCAAAACACACGGCGTGGACGCCAGACTAATGGAATGCGTGATTTTATCGCGTGGCTCTCTTTGAACGCTCCTGGCAAATAAAGCTGCGCCGCCGCAGCGTAATTGGTTTTTGTTGGCAGATTCACAACAATAACGCAATATTTTCTATCTCTAAATTCCTCGATTTTATTTCACTTTAGTTATGCCTCAACTTTATTGCCCAGTTACACGGCAATAATATAATTTCTCTTTTACAACGCTCCCTCCAGTTTTCCCCCGTACGATACACGTTCAGCTCGCGAGTGGACGAAAGTGCGCCTACGAAAATCAAACTCGGATTGGTGAACTTCCAACGATTGAAGAGATGTTTGATATTTTGGCCAGGGAACAGTGATCTTCCGGGCTTTCAATGACTTGTTTCACAGGATTTTGATTCATGATATGTGGAACTTTATTTTCAAGTAAAACTTTGTTTTCCGATTATGCCACCTGAATGAGCTATCGTGAGCCATTCAGTTTAAGCAGATACTTCATGTGACCTCAGAAGTCGAAGAAAGGTTCTCAAAAAGTGCTGTAGACTATTTTCCACTAAACTGATCTTTCATCCTTTGCGTGCATTTTCGCTATGCTTTTCATCGACTAGTGATGGACTTCGCTACCTGTTGTGTGCTTGAGCAAAATTTTAGATGCAGGTTTATTAAGAAGTCATGTCCCATAGAACAAAATCTAGATTGTGATTCAATATTCTCGGCCCGTAGGACAAAGTCGCTTTCAGGCAAATGACGGGAGTGATCATTCGAAGCAAGAAATCTGGTAAATATGGCCTCTAAAATGCGTACCTTGAGAGGTATGACCACTGCTTCATCTTTGATACTGCGAAACAAATATCTTCTGCTGCGAGCTCTTTGTTTTCCATATTTTGGGAAGTCGTAGTATGCACCACAATCAGAACAAAATGTTCAGTAAACATGAGCTGTACAGTTCATACTTTAAGATTAGTGAGAACTTGTTTACCTTTGCTACTGCGAATCACTTCTCTTCTACTGAACAAGTACTCGTAGCTGTTAAGATACGCACTTTAAAGCCCACGTTTACTTGATCGTTTCTATCGTATTCCTGAATAGTGCTTTGTGCTGTGAGCAAAGACTATTGAATTACCAATGTAGAGTCTCTCCTGTGTGACATAACTTTTGAATTACCCGGTATAATAGCTACTAATCAACCTACTCTTTACTATGTTTTAGCGATAATTATTCGCAACATTTCTCTTCTCAGTCCCTCAATTACATTGCTGTCTACATGTAAAAAATTAAGTAGTTCTTGTTTGCAAAGCGCAACTAGTAAAAACCAAATAATACACGACCTCCAATGGTTTACCTGCACATTTATTTACGTTACATGTAAACTGTCTTCTCCTGAAGACTGTAATGCAATTCAGGTTTGAGTTTGCGAGCTCCACGTATCATTTCTCGAATGATGTTCAATGTGATACTCACGCCTCACGTTCGAAGCAATAGTACAAGAAAATTCCGTTGTTACCCCGTAAGTTTGCTGGTCGAAAGAGATGGTGTCATCTTGAAGGAAAATTGAAGCACAGGAATGCTCATTATCGTCATCGTCACTAGCGAAATCCGCAACTAATTATTCAAGTGAGAAGGCTCCAGTGATCTTCCGTATACAACTTTCATGTTCCTCATTTCATCACTGTTTTGATTAGTTTTACAGTTTTTTATCCCATTGGCTTCTTTATTGCCATTTTGTAGAAACGGTGTCTATCAACGTTTTCCGATGCTCTATAATTTCTTACGTCTGTCTCTGTGTAAAAGAAGAAAGTATGTTCGATTGGTGTTGCGACTCTTCCATTTCGTCAAAGTTGTTTATCCGATAATGATTCCACTCCTGAATAAAATTTCTTCCTTTTATTCATAGTAACTTCTACTGCTACAGATTATGAACTACCTTCCTTTCACGTCACCACTGAACATTCAGGTTCGGTTACTTTGTTTCCTACTAATCACAAAGATTGGCATTAGAAGATTTACTGCATACCTAAGTTCGATGATTATTAGCATTTTTCCATCTTCACTAGTCATTTTAATCTTCGTGTTTGCATTGTACTGCTGTCGATCTGATTTGCAGCGACGGATAATCGATATCTACTCCCATTTCTGAATGATGTTTTCAAATTCCTACGATAAAAGATACGAGAATCCCGGTTAATGACTAGTTATTGAAAAGGTAGAAGTAAAATATATCTCATCTTTGTCCTACTTTCCATGACATGGATATAAGGCCAGTTTCTTTTCATCGAATGGAACAATATTATGAAGTTCGACATTTCAGAATGGACTTAAGAGCAGGGTTTGCAATGCGTGTAGGTCCTCATATTCCAATGGACATATAATGGGCAGTCAAATGGAAACGAGATAAATGGAAGAAACCGGACAACTGCAAATAGGATTCGCACTTTGAGGGTTCAGTACAGCCTTAATTATGTCTATAGGAATTAATAAGAATAGTAGTAATTTCGTATGGCTGAGTGGCCTGTGTTCAAGCCATTCTATTGGACCCCACTTCGGCGAATCGCGCGTTCCTAACATATTCCAGTTATCCAGCAGGGAAAAGGTGACCTAGACCTTAACTTGGAACACTATCCACACATTGTTTCTGGCAACTCCTCGCATCCTTGAAAGGTGAAGGCTAATTTCAAACGAAGATCGAGAAATCTGTTGTCAGACCAAGATTCGATACCGCGTGCTTTCTGTTTCCGCTCACGAGTTTTATCGCTACAGCACCCGGGGCGACATAATATATTGATATTTCATTTTTAAGTTTTGAGGAGTGAGTTTACGAGTATCAAAATATGTAACATGTATAGCCGTGCCTTTTGTTTCTATGGACTTAAAAACTTAAATTGTTGACACCGCCAAGGGATCGTAGACCTTGATATTTGACACAAATTTCTACTTGATAGCTCCAACCGTTCCTTAGAAAAAGGTATCTTAAGAGATGGACAGACAGACAGACAAACGGACAACAAACTGAACCTGTGAGGTTGCTAATACTAGTCACTGTTTAGTTATCTCCATGACGCGTTTCAAAGGTTTAAACCTCCATTATCAGGTGGATGTACATTTTTTAGTATGACATATGCGTGTGTTGTCACAGGTTTTTTTGGAGCACTGTCTAGTGAAGAAACAAAACACGATTTCAGAACATGACTTTGGTACATTTTTGACATAAAACTAAACGTATATCTAAGGGTAAAAATAAAATAAAATAACTAAGTGACGACAGTGACATAAGTGAATAACGACAGTGAAAGAAACCTGTGATCACTGGAGGTATTCTACTTTACTTGTTTTATTTTATTTTTACCGTTAGATATAATTTTTTGTAGAAAAAAAGGAAAATCATGTTCCGAAATAGTGTTTTGTTTCTCCACTGGAAAGCGTCACAATTTCCTCCAAAAAACGTAACACAACACATACATATGTTATACTAATGATGGAGGTTTAAACCTTTGAAACGCCTCTTGGAGATAAATAAACAGTGACAGGTAACAGTAAAGATGTTGTTTCATTCGATATCGATAACAGTCACGGTAATTCCTTACCTAAAATGTTCACATTTAAAGATCCTTTAAGAATGCCGTTTATACTGAGTGACGTAAGGAAGCCTAAGAAATGATGAAACTGTTTATTACTTCAATATAAACGTCATTATTGTTAATACATTTACCCTATTCTGAGAGAAGACGGTCAATGCCTCCATGGAAAAATATTTACGGTTGCTTACGGAAACACAAATATACCGAGATGTGCACTTCTTCGTCCTAGCCTTTTTGTTCGACAGCCACGAAATTCTTTCTTCGTGGCCCAAAAATTCGGAAATAGCATGGGGAGGTATCGGGACTGTATGGAGGATGTTTAAAAAATTAGCGGAAACTTCCACAGCGGTGGCGAAACACTTGGCAACAAGTAGGCGAACATTTTGTTGCCAAGATTGTCTCGATTATACTGCAGAGGTTTTGCTGGGAAGTGCTTACACATTCTCCATTCAGTTACGATCTATTTTTAGAGCCCTGAAGAAAGAAATTCGTGGCTGTCGATTTGCTTCGGAAGAGGAGGTGCACGCCAGGTACAATAATGGTTCCATAGACAACCGCAAACATTTTTACATGAAGGGATTGACCATCTTGTCTCTCGATGGGACAAATGTGTTGACGGTTAAGGCGACTACTTTTGAAGTTACGAATAGTTTGTTTACTTTCCCTGCACGTGTCTAGTTTTCATTTGACTGCCTCTTACACATGGTGTGAAAAGCGTTCTCATCTCAACTATGTTGTCGTTTCATAGTTTTCCATTGAAGGTGTACCAGGGTAACCAGCTCTTGCCTGTAGAAACTAAACGTAGGTACAGTAGTCAATGCGTGAAATGTTGCGCCCAGTCAATTGATTCGACTTTCACATAAAGATTACCAGTGGCTGTCTTTGTCCAATTACGTCGAAATATTGTTATAGATGTAGGGAAAGCTTCTGTGAGGGCTCTCAAATCTCCTGTTATGGCACAAATATAGCAACACACACTGATTGCAACAGCCAGTAGATAGAATACACATGCCAGTGAAAATTTTGTTTTGATATGAAGACACGCACAATTTGGAAACCTCTCTTTAAGCCCATTCTGGTTTTTCTTAAAATTTAGCACATTTCAACATGTTGAATTTTATACTGTAAGTTAACAATAAATTATAGGACAAAGACTAGATTCTTTTAGGTGTCATGGTCCAATATGTAACATCCAAATTTTGGACCACATCATCAAAAGCTTCAAGTCGAATTTGGTAAGTGTTGCTATCAGCCATGAGAATGGCTGATTGAGCTAGCTGGATACCTCACGTAGATTTAAGACGGCTGCGTTTGCCTGAAAACAACTGAATGACTATACAAAGTAAACTTGTTCTGAGCACTTATGTACACTACGACAAGATTACTCTACCAACATTAGTACTACGAAATCGTCATGCACAACGTGACGCGAGTGGAAAGCAGATCGTAAGATACAAGCGACATCGATGCCTGTTGTTGCTTCATTAACGTCGGATTTCGCGGCGCTCTCTCTGGTGGGCGGGCGGGCGTCGGCAGGAGCAGCGGCGCGGGCGCCGTCCGGCGTGGTCGGCGCTCCGCCTGTGGAGGAGTGTCTCTACACTACTACTGGCAAGCTACGGGCGGCGCCTACGCCGCGGACTTACTCTTCCCCGCTCGTCGGAGGTCCGGCGTCGCTTAAACTTGTCAGCTACGTGTATTCTCAAGCAATAACAGCTCTCAATGTGTGTTAATTCCCCAAGAATACGCGTGGCCAATCAAGTTGCTGTGGGCTACTTGGCCACAGGCGGTGAGGCAAGGCGAGCTTGGCGACACCTGCAACACACTGGCTGGCACCTCTCCACACGCGCGCCGCCACGTCCCGCTATCGCCTGCCCGGGCCGCTGCTCGCCGCTCCTGGGCGACACGAGACACTCGACTGGCCGTCCCAGGCCAACCAGATATCCCAGACAAATATGCCCAACTGATGATGTAGCCCCAGCATCAGAACCTCTTCTAATTGGGTTCACATTGCTGCCAGGGCTAGTGGCAAAGAAGCTAATGCCAAATGATCTACACTGCTCTGCAAAATTTAAAGTCAAGGTAGATATAGTATCATAACATACTAACACTGGTCGGAGATGAATGAAAGTGAGGGAACATGCAGCCAGAGGTCTCCCAGTCGTTGACAGAGAGTTGTACATCACACAGTGTGAGGTCAGGGTGACTTTAGCACAAAAAAGGTCTGGATCCAAATCGTGAGCCAAATGAAGAAGCAGGGATCGACAGCGTGTGTCAGCGAGCAGTTAGTATGCACTGCACTGATGTTCTTCATTACAGCATGGCCAAGAGACACCATTTGGATGACTTCACATGGGGTATAGCAGTCAGGAAACTGGAAGAAGGATGAAGTGTGACGAGTGGAGCTCAGAAACTTGGTGTTGCTCAAAGCATTGTTTCACGTGCATGAGGCACAGGCACTGCTGCCTGAACAAAAGGAGGTGACTGATCATAGCCAGCTGCAGCAACAGGAGTCATGTGCATTGTCCAACAGGGAGGACAGGCCAGACATCAAATAGTGATTGGAATTGTAACCACATTTCATGGAACTTCAAGGCACAAAATCTCACACTCCACAGTGACACAGCGACTGTGTGGTAGTGGTGTCTTTGTCCAATGAATAGTACGTTATTTTCTGTTGACCCCTACACATGAGCAGCACCATTAGGTGACAACCGCTTATGGGCTCGACCAATAAGGAATGGTGTCATGTACTCTTCTCTGATGACAACAGATTTCCTCTCAGTGGTGCTCCTGCACATACCCACATAGAGGAGAGGTAGGAACACGTAATGCACCCAGGAACATTGTCGACGATGAACGTTTAGGTGGACCATGTGTTATGGTGTTGGGAGGCATAATCCTGCGTGTGCGTACTGACCTTCAAATCCACGAACATGATACTCTCACTGGTCGACGTTCATGGGACATTGTACTTCTCCATGTGCGTCTTTTCACCTGGCTTTCCACCCTGGCATTATTTCTATAATGACAGCAGAGTGGAGGACGTATTGCATGGAGGATATACGGCTAATGGAGAGGGCTGCCTGTTCCCCGTCTTAATTCTCATCGACAACGGGTGGAATGTCTTGGGAAAATGTATTGAAGCACGTTCAGATGAACCAACGACCATCCAACAGTTATCAGCCTCGCTGGTGGAGGAATGCAACGGCGTAGCACGTAAACTTCTTACCAACCTTGTGGCCAGAATGCAAGCTCGTTAGAGTATGCACTCTTGTCCACAGTGGTCACAAAGGTTATTAACAACCATGTCCTGACTTTTGTAATGTTCAAGGGGCAGTCATAAGTTGCGATTACTTCAGTGTAATTATTGTCTTTGAGGAAAAGTATGTTTTCTGTTTTTTTTTTTCATTTCATATTTCTTTCAGTTCACTTCTATACGATACTGTAGCAGTTCTCTGTATGTATGGTCCAAGTTTCATCGAGATACGTTAGTTGGCAGTGATACATGATGTGAAAGTTACTTTCATTTTGCACACCAGTGTGTATTACTAAATGGCTAACCTGGGGCACTATGCGTGACAGGCTGCCAATGTAACAGGTTTAATGGGCAACAGAATTTTGACTTTCAGTATTTCATACAGTTGCTGATCGAGATTAGAAAAGCAGAATGCTGTCACAATGTACTCAGTAAGAAGTATAATCTGACAGAAAAAGTTTAACACAGTATGTCAAGTGTTTCATTTAGAAACTGAGTATATTTCTCGAAGCAGCGTAACTCACAGCGCACATATTACCCAGATGTCTTCATCCTTGTTTGAGAATAAGAGCACTGAGACACTTCGGACAAACTTTACACATAATTTCAAATTTCTACAAAACATTTTTCGCTGACACCCTCCACAAAATGATGAAACAAAATAAATTTGTTCCTTAGCACATTTTCGCTGCTCATGCAGTAAAACAGAATCAGATACTATATTTTAATTTGTTACTTCTCTACCGCTAACTCCATTCACAATACATTTTTAAGACAATATCCTTATATACCTCTGAACATAACTGCAAAATTATATCATTGTACCACACATAGTTTAGGAAATATGACGTCATAAGAATGAGATGTGTGAAAAACTACCTTTTACTCAAACTAGAATGCAAATTATCCCGACTATACTCATAAACGGTTTGATAACAGAACGTATTGACTTTCAGTACATTTTAACGTAAATTAAACTCTTTTTTAGTCTTATTCTCGCTTAGATTCTTAATACCGAATAGTTAATACATCAACACATTTGTAAAGTATGCAGCGACTGATCCAGTTTTATACATAGGAGTAAAATTCTTTAATGAATTAGGCGGGGGCGGTTTACTGGCATGTACGGATGCTGTAGACCCTCGCCGATACCAGCTGCTGTGTACTTAGCCACTCCTACACAGCTACAAGCACCGCAGACACCCCCACCATGTTGCCTTACGGAATTACAACTTATCGCCGCCTAGATAATATGGAACCGAATACAGCTTGCGCTACAAGACTGCCAAAGCTTCAGATTCAGCCGCCGGTAGTGACACTGGCTGCCATAGACGCTGCTGATACCAGGAACTAGCCGGCCGCTATGACCGAGCGGTTCTAGGTGCTTCATTCTGGAACAGCTCGACCGCTACGGTCGCAGGTTCGAATCCTGCCTCGGGGATGGATGTGTGTGATGTCCTTAGGTTAGTTAGGTTTAAGTAGTTCTAAGTTCTAGGGGACTGATCACCTCAGATGATGAGTCCCATCGTGCTCAGATCCATTTGAACCACGAACTATTTTCCTCTTCGAGGAAGCAAGATTATTCCGGCAATCGGGGGACAGAGAACGAAGTGCGGCTATTCTCACGCTGTACACATCACTGCTCACAGCAGTTCAGTTCCAGTTCACATTTGGCGCAATTCACGTCGAGTTCACGCCCGACTGCGTGCAGCCTACCCTTCTACAGCTGCGGTCTACATCAGGCGACACTAACTTCATTGGTACAGCCACTCCATGTATGTAATCTGATATCCCTCCAACACAGTCCCGAAAGTTAGACAATGCAGGGGACTGGGCGATAGATAACCAACACAAAACCTTTGAGGGAACTGAAGAAATCCTAACTTCTGATCTACACATCATGAGCCACTATTTCTCTAAATGGAGGTTACAATCACACTCAAACAAAACAGAAGTTTCGTGTTTGTATCTGTCCGATAGATTGGCACACAGAGCCCCCGGTGTGCATTTTGAGGGAGACAAACTTCATCATAATATACATTAAAAACCTTTGGATCACGTTATATAGGTCACTTTCTTTTAAGGATCACTTGACACGAAATTTTGTGCAAAGCTCAAAACCAGAAGCAACATTCTCTACAAACTCTGCGGTTTCGTTGAGGATCGTCAGCAGACCACCCCGGGTTTCAGCAGTCTGTATGGTATACTCACCAGCAGAGTACTGTGCGTCTGTCTGTCTTAATAGTCCACACGTAAGAATGACAGGCATACAAGTTAAAGAAGCCATGAGCATTGTTAGTAGCTCAATACGATCTACTCCCACGTACCATCTACTTATCGTGAGCCACATTGCACCTCCTGATATCAGACGGAAGAGCGCGCTACTGCGTGAATAATAACACTGACCTTCCAATAATGGACAACGTATTCCCTGTGGAGAGAAACAGACTGAGGTCAAGACAACCCACTCTCATGAAAACTCAGTTCAACACCATCGATGAATGGAAACGCTGCTGGCAATAGAACTGTTCCCCACAATGCCTGAAGCTGCCTTGCATCCAAAAGAAACCCCCTGGATTCGACCAGCCTCGGGAATTGTGGACTACATTGAGCTACATCCGAATGAGCCATGGGTTATATGCAGACACTCTCTACAAATAGGGGAAATCTTCATCACCATCATGTGTCTATGGTGCGGGACGACAGAAAGTTTTTCGTGTTGTATTGACATGTCCCGCATGTGCCTAGAAGGGTCCTTTCGACGATTTCCTGACAGCGAGGAGTGATGTTATACACATAAAAGAGTTTAGTATCCATACTTAGCTGTTGTTGGTTTTGTTATTTTATGCTAGAGAGCTGTGCTTAAATGTTGACGTGTAGTGGTTTTGTAATCTTTGTATATATATATATATATATATTGCCATACAATATATGAATACATAAGCTAGCCACTACTCCACTACTTATGAGTATTCGTCAGACTGCTCAACGACAAGTAGTTGCTGACAGAAGTAACACTGTTATACAGAAGTCTTGCTAATTTTTTTAAGTTAAATAGTTTTTTTCAACTTGTTAAGCTAGTCAGCGTGTTAAACACTTACCACGAAGCCATGCAACTGCCAGTGCTCAAAGTTAAGTAGTACTTTTATAAGTAGCTTTGATATATATTACTTCATTAATTTTGAGTTTCCCGTCTTATGTATGTTTTAGAGCCGTGGATATACATAAATTTGCAAAGCTTGTTGGCCAGCCATCCTGTATAGGTATTAAATGTCTGTGGCTGGAAGTTCGCTTCCTGCTACCTGTGACGTTGAGCATCAAAAGGTTGTGATGAATAGGAAAGTCGCAATGCTCCACATAACGCACTAACACCCGAATTCAACAAGCTATTCCAGGTCAGCCAGACTCTTCAAGCTTGTATGCCCAACGGCCCATAATCAGAACCTGCTCTAATTGAATTCCTTCTGATCTCAAGAATAAGATAAGGAAGCCACCACCAAATGAGCAGTCATGCTACTGTACATGTCGCTTCTATTTTGAGGCTCTCCACACTGTGCACTACCACGCAGGTGTGGCTGTTCGAGGCCAACCATACATTTTCCAACTAGTATACCCAACTGGTAATGTAGGTTCAGCATCAAAATCTACTCTAATTGGTCTCCCAGCTTTGTCAATGCCTGAGTCAAGAAATCTGCCAGCAAATGATATGTCGTGGTATTTTAGGCTCAACAATAGAAGATGTTGTTGATGTACTCTTTAAATTACTCCCCTCCCCCCCCCCTGTAAAACCAATTTCCAGCCTATTTTGTATCTGTATCGATACTTCTATGTCAGTTTGTAATATTGCTTATTTGTAATGTTGCATCTGTCATGGAAATTCTTTAACTATATATACATGTTTCAGTTATGCGAATTTTTGAACGATGTTGTTTCAATTGTGCTTGTGAATTTAAATAGCTACTAAAACGATTGTTAAGTAATGTACTATAAATGACTTGGTCCATAATTAGGAAACGTAGCATCAATTGTAAAATATATAGCGAAGTCTCGCAGCTACAGTTGTAGCCTGGCGGAGTGGAAAAGGTGTGGTTGGCGCGCAAGTGGCAACTTGTCCTTGGTGACAAGTAAGGAATCTGGGCTGAACAGTGTTGTGATTAACACCTTGCCAGCAAAAACGGATCAGTGGCTCATATTCCTGGATTTTTGAGGCCAGAACAGCTTAAGGGCAGTATTTATGGGCTTCGGATGCTGCATTTGGTGATAGCATTGTCATAGCATGGCTTTTTGGCCCTATAAAAATATTATTTCGACGCTAATAAGATCAGTAATATGGCGAAGACAACAGTACTGTCATGACTGCATCGCCACCAGTTTAATAGCCACTGCAAATTGAGCCAGCAGTGCCACCAGGCTTCCACTGAATTGTTTTGTATTTGGCACTCTGTAAACGGAGCAGATATTTGTGATATTTGCTTAATTTTAATAATAACCATGGTGATACTAAAAAGTCTATTTTAACCCGTGATTATCCCAAATCACTAACTTGGACAGGTCCCTATCCTAGTGAATTAAATTCCTAGAGCCCTAATATACTATAAGAAAGTGGATGAACTTGAATTTAACGTTGTGTTGTCATTTCACAGCCAATTATAATTCTGAGTTGGTTCAAAGACTGTTTATGAAAGCATATTTGTTATTTAAAGAGTTATATTTTTTGTGCTTTACTTAATTGACAATTAATGATGAGAATACTTACCTTTTCTTATACATACTGGTGTAGTTCTGTTAATGAGCAAGGTTCTTTAAACCATGAAAGTTTAAGGTTCATCATGTACCAGCCTAGTTATTAAAGAAGTAATGCAAAGGCTCCTTCAGGGCCAGTGTGGTTAGATTCGCATTCTGTTTCGTTGCTTCAAATCGAGTTTGAGAAAGAATTATTTACTATGTTGTCTACTCCAATGCCCGTTCGTTAAGGCACAAGCACAGATACCCTGTTTTTGGTAATGAAGTTATACATAACGCTCATTAGTAGACCCCCGATGTAAATTCAGATTCATTTCAAGCTTTTCCCTGTTCATTATTGCTACCAGTTTGGTGTGTGTCAGTATTTGGTTTTATAAACTGTTGAACCTGGTTCATTTAAGGTACATATTGTTGACAGGCGTATGTTGTTGTTTACTATCTCATTGGCCATTTGCTTACCTGACTTACAAGTCAGTAGCACATTTAACTACAAGGTTAGGTTACTGTGTTGTAGTGTGAATAGATATAAGGAAAGAGTTTAGTGCGTGTGTCAAGGAAGGTTAGGTTAGCCTTAGCACTGCCTTCTGCTTTATCAGTTTTGCTTGACACAAGGACGCCTAATTAGGCTGGCGACCTGTTTTAATATGTAATGTCACAACTTGCTTTTGTGTTGGGGGAACATCTATTCATGACCGACAGTTTACTATTGTTTATACACTTCTGGAGTGTTTCGGAAACAAATACAACTTTGATTGTTCTGTTTCCACTAGGTTATATCACGGTCACATATCAAAGATTCCTCGCAGAGGTATAGCGCTAGTAGCTAACATCGATTACCGTTTTAAGGCGACTGGTGTTAGCTTTGCACCCCCTCTCCCTCCCCTCCCCCCACTTGTGCTCTTGATAATCAAGTCATTTACAAGTGGTATATGGCTTAGTCTTACGGGAAGTTAATTGAGTAGGTATTGGTACTGTAGCCCCCTGTAAAGATATTGATTTATTACCAGTCCAGAGACAACATTTTTCTCTTTATTTCCTTATGATTCATTTACTCTCTAGGCATATTGCTACACGAGTCCCTTTTAAATGAGTATGGAAAAGTGTCAGTGCACGTTTGATCTTCCCTGCATTGCCTTTGTGAAATGCGCTGTGTGAAACCTAATGTAATATGCAGGAATGTTGTATGAACTGTGATGCGAGAGCGTTATCGATACTTGGCAGTCGAACAGTGACACTGAGTGGGTGTGCAGTATCCTACCATACGCGCGTGTGTGGTATAGTCGTGCTAGACAGCTGCACACAAAAATATGTCAGAGCGCTATTATTTTTCGGTCACGGTATGAACAAAATTTCGACAACGACGTTGTGGACGAAAACGTAAGGCTGTAAATACTGCTAGTTTCGGTGAGTACTATAAACAGCAGTGATGTTCCTTAGGCGAATGTACTGCGACTGTCGTGGTCAGTACCGAACTATTTTGCACGTAACTGAGTTGCACGAACTAGCGTACTTATTATGTTGTGTAGAACTTAATGAGTCGTCGCTGTGTGCTAGAACGTTAACTGTCGCCGTGGAGAGGTTTAAACTGTTTCTTACGCGTGGTACTGTTTTTTCGAACAGACTGTAACTTAGCGATCGGCGAGTAGAGGTTCATTATATATTGTTTTTAAACTATGTACAGGGCGTTGCAAACAAACGCTTTGAGCGTATGAAATTTTGTAATCGCGCTCATATGTAAATGGACGTATACAACTATTACGTCCGATCAGCCTGTGAGTAAAGAAACGAAACGGAAGATAATATTGATGCCTGGAAAATTATTCACTAAGCAGCAGGGTGTATCAGCTGCACTTTCATGACTGATGGACATACTTCAATTACGCCGTCAGTACCGACGCGTCACCAACGACGTCACATCGCAAAGACCAGGCAAAGATAAGCTGCAAAGCCAAATACTCTCCCTGTACAGTCCCTGGCAATATTATTGGACGCACCCTATGTTTATGACAGTTTATTAGTTTAAGGAGTTTGATTTTGTAAACTGGCACACCTGTTATTGTTTAATGGATTAAGCACTGTTAAAGAGCTATTACTGAATGAAATGAGCTCATTTATTGTGCTGTATCATTCTTGCGAGAGCTGATTCTTGGTGAACAGTTGCCAGATACAGTTTTGAGAACAGCTAGAGCTGACGTGGTTCAAGTATTAGTGCATTACTAACAGCTAGTATTTTTGGTTTCCTGGTGTATTTATCACCTGTAGCCACTAATAATAAAGTTTGCTGATTACTGAGTGATTGTAGATACAATAAGATACGAAAATAAGGACTGAGGTGAGTGTTTGACACCACAAAAGATACCGGAAATAAAAACACTGATTCACACCAATATGTATTCACATCGGAAGATTTTTCGAAGAGCGGGCATAACAGAATCACCCGTAAGGCGTGTAAAAAAGAAAACTGATTTTGGTACGGAATTAGTCCATGAAAAGGAGAACAGAGGTGGCAGAAAAGCAACATTTTTACCAAGGTCTGAGCGCTCTTTGAAAACGATATGCCATGAGAAACAGTTTGCTTGTACAAAGAAATTTAAACTAGAATACAGTGGCGTTATCGCATCTGAAAGAACTCACGGGCTGGTAGGCCTGCCTGAAACCAAAAATTAACTCCTGCTGTTATGTCAAAAGGCCTTTCATGGGAAAAGGAGTACTAACATTGACATCTGAACTTCTGGAAACCTGTGACTCATCATTAAATTAGACAGGATCTGCTTTAATACAGTTGTGATAAATAAATTTTCTGAGATCAAGGCCAATCCTAAAGCAAATGTTAATGACATTTTCATTTCGTTTCAGGTTTACTTTATTGATGTGTCCACATTCTAACTCTTGGTAAGTAAATCTCAGTTAGTGTGAAGGCTCACTGGTGAAAAATACCATCCCGATTGCAATATGCAGACTGCGAAAAATTCCCACCATAGTCATGAAATGCTCTCTCATCAGTGGCAAAGGCCCTGGACGTCTGTACTTGACTGGGGGATCAATGCGGAAAGATCAGTACAAGGAAGTGTTAAAGAGGAGGACACTGCCAAAAATAAACGAATGGTTCCCTAAAGGAGGACAATTTGTGTTTATGCAGGACAGAACTCCATGCCACACGGCATTGTTAGTATAAATCCTTTTTACAGCACGTCACTTAGTTACCCTTGCCAAGAAATTCACCTGGCATGAGTCCAGTTGAAAATGTTTGGGAGTTAGTGAAAAGGAAAGTGGCAAAGAAAACAATCACAAAAATTCATCTCACTGAAAAGATTATTCAAGTCTGGTATCATCACCCACAAATGCAGGACATTGTACAAGCCTGTATATTAACAGTATGCCAAGGCAAGAATTAACAGCTGCTTAAGGGGGCGTGACAAAATGTTAAGAAATTAGTGTTACTTCCGCTTATTGGACATATTTAAGAACAACTGCTACTGATATTAAAACTGTGTGGTTTATCCGTTATTAATAATCTGAAGTTTTTAAGGAAATTACATCACTTCATATACACTAATCAAATAATCTTAGCAGTTTTCTGTACCTCCTAAAATCGTCTAATAACGTGCCCAGAGACTGTAAAGACCTAAAGCGTCTCATGTAGTTTCAGTTTTAATTAATTTTTCTTTGTGACACACTTTTCTCAATATTTGCTTTCTTTAAAATTAAACGTAGCTTCTGTAAAGTGTGTTCGCAAACAGTGTTGAACGACAAAGTTTAGGAGATATTGCTGATTTTATACAGATATGATTTTATGTATATAGACTGAAGCAGCGAGTGAAAATTTTTACCATGGCTGGGAAACGAACCCGGGCCTCCTGTTTACCATCTACATCTACATCTACATGGATACTCTGCAAGTCACTTTTATGTGCCTGGCAGAGGGTTCATCGAACCACCTCTATTATTCCAATCTCGTATAGCGCGCGGAAATATCGAACACATACATCTTTCAGTACGAGCTCTGATTTCCCTTATTTTATCGTGGTGATCGTTTCTCCCTATATAGGTCGGTGTTAACAAAATATTTTCGCATTAGGAGAAGAAAGTTGTGATTGGAATTTCTTGAGAAGATTTCACCGCAACGGAAAACGCCTTTCATTTAATGACGTCCAGCCCAAATCCTGCATCATTTCTGTGACACCCACTCCCCTATGTCGCGATTATACAAAATGTGCTGCCCTTCTTTGAACTTTTTCGATGTACTCCGTCAGTCCTACCTGGTAAGGATCCCACACAGTGCAGCAGTATTCTAAAAGAGGACGGACTAGCGTAGTGTAGGCGGTCTCCTTAGTAGATCTGTAACATTTTCTAAGTGTCCTGCCAATACATCGCAGTCTTTGGTTACCCTTCGCCACAACATTTTCTATGTGTTCCTTCCAGTTTAAGTTGTTCGTAATTGTAATACCTAGGTATTTAGTTGAATTTACGACCTTTAGATTAGACTGATTTATCGTGTAGCCGAAGTTTAACGGATTCCTTTTAGCACTCATGTGGATGATCTCACACTTTTCGTTTTTTAGGATCACCTTTCAATTTTCAAACAATTCAGATATCTTTTCTAAATCGTTTTGCAATTTGCTTTGATTTTCTGATGACTTTATTAGTCGATAAACGACAGCGTCATCTTCAAACAACCTAACACGGCTGCTCACATTCTCTCCCAAATCGTTTATATAGGCATGGAAAAGCAAAGGGCCTGTAAGACTACCTTGGGGAACGCCAGAAATCACTTCTGTTTCACTCAATGACTTTCCGTCAGTTACTACGAACTGAGACCTCTCTGACAGGAAACCACAAATCCAGTCACATATCTGAGACGATATTCCGTAAGCACGCAATTTCTCTACAAGCCGCTTGTGTGGTACAGTGTCAAAACCTTCCGTAAATCCAGAAATACGGAATCGATCTGAAATCCCTTATCAATAGCACTCAACACTTCATGTGAATAAAGAGCTAATTGTGTTTCACAAAAATGATGTTTTCTTTACCCATGTTGACTGTGTGTCAATAGACAGTTTTCTTCGAGGTAATTCATAATGTTCGAACACAATATATGTTCCAAAATCCTGCTGCATATCGACGTTAACGATATGGGCCTGTAATTAAGTGGATTACTCCTACTACCCCTCTTCAATATTGGTTTGACCTGTGCAACTCCCCAGTCTTTGGGTACGGATCTTTCGTCGAGCGAACGGTTGTATATGATTGTTAAGTATGGAGCTAATGCTTGAGCATACTCCTAAACGAGCCTAATTGGTATACAGCCTGGACCAGAGGACTTGCTTTTATTAATTGTTTTAAGTTGCTTCACTACTCCTAGGATATTTACTTCTACGTTACTCATGTTGGCAGCTGTTCTCGATTCGGATTCTGAAATATTTACTTCGACTTATTTTATGAAGGCATTTTGAAATGCTGTGTTTAGTAACTCTGCTTTGGCAGCACTTTCTTCGATTGTATCTCCATTCCTATCATGCAGAGAAGGCATTGATTGTTTCTTGCCACTAAAATTTTTAACATATGATCAGAATCTCTTTAGATTTTGTTCCAGGTTTCGACACAAAGTTTCGTTGTGGAAACTGTTATAAGCATCTCGCATTGAAGTCCGCTCTAAATTTCGAGCTTCTGTAAAAGATCGTCAATCTTGGGATTCTGCGTGTGTTTAAATTTTGCATGTTTGTTTCATTGTTTCTGCAGCAGTGTTCTAACCTGTTTCGTGAACCAAGGATAATCAGCTCCGTCATTTGTTACTATTTTTGGTAAAAATCTCTCAACTGCTGCCGATACTATTTGTTTGAATTCAAGCCACATCTGCTCTACGCTAATACTATTAATTTGGAATGAATGGAAATTGTCTCTTAGGAAGGCGTCAAGTGAATTTTTATCTGCTTTTCTTGAATTGGTATATTTTTCGTTTATATTTGGTGGATTTTGGCATTACAATATTCAGTCTCGCTACGATAAACATGTGTTCACTAATCCCTGTATCGGCTTTGATGCTCGGTATTAACACAGGATTATTCGTTCCTAAAAAGTCAAGTGTGTTTTCACAACCGTTTACTATTCGCATGGGCTCATGAACTAACTGTTCGAAATAATTTTCAGAAAATGCGTTTAGCACAGTTTCGGATATTTTATGCGTACCTCCGGAATTAAATATGTATTTTCGCCAACATATCAAAGGTAAATTAAAGTCACCACCAACTGTAATCGTGTGAGTCGGGTACGTGTTTGAAATCAGACTGAAGTTTTCTTTTAACCTTTTAGCAACTAAATCATCTGAATTGGGAGGTTGATAAAAGGATCAAATTATTATTTTATTCCGGTTGCCAACAATGGCTTCTGCACATACTAACTCACAGGAAGTATCTACTTCAATTTCGCGACAAGTTAGACTACTTCTAACAGCAACAAACACGCCACCGTCAAAGCCGGCCGGTGTGGCCGTGTGATTCTAGGCGCTTCAGTCTGGAACCGCGTGACCGCTACGGTCGCAGGTTGTAATCCTGCCTCGGGTATGGATGTGTGTGATGTCCTTAGGTTAGTTAGGTTTAAGTAGTTGTAAGTTCTAGGGGACTGATGACCTCAGATGTTAAGTCCCAAAGTGTTCAGAGCCATTTTTGAACGCCACCGTCAACCGTGTTTAGTCTATCCTTTCGGAGCAAGGCAGGTGCGCCAGCCACTAAGCCATCGCGGCACCTCTCTCCATAAAATTGCACGGACTACCTAGGTATGCCTCCCTCCCCGATTCTAATCCGTACAGTTGTACGAACCGAAGTGGCATGGTGGCTTATCAGTAGAGACTGACCGTTTTCCATCCACGCATCTACACTTCAACATCTGGCATGCTGCCCTGGGGAAAATAAGCGTTAATACGCTGCTCTTGTGACATGTGCTTGAAGGTAATAACCAACCTAAAAGTATAGAACTTCTTATAACTATAATTATTACTCTGCCAATGAAGTTAATACTCATGTAATTCTCGTTAGTACACCACCGTCAGGCACCAACAATAACACCTTATAACCGTCACACCCCATGTAATATCAACCTTTAACAAAAAGTGAAAGTGAAACGCGATTTCAAATACGTTTAGCACTGAAAGTGTAAAAATTATCAATTTCAAAACTGTGAAAAGATGTTTTTTTTTTACCATAGTATTCCAGTTATTACAGTTACTGTCGGTTCTGTTTAACAATGTAAGTTATCAAGAGCATAAATCAGAATTAATGTCAGCCGCGTGTCTGTTACTTGTGCATCATTCCCCTCAAAACGAAGAGCCCCTGTAATATCAAGCGGTGAACAATTGCTGTTAATAATTGCAATGTATAAATACTGATACATCAATTAAAATTAGAAGTAAAATTAGCTTACAGCAGTAAAATCCATGGGAATTTACAGGACTCCCAGAACATTAATATAGCCGACCTGATAAATGCCGAGTTTGGAATGCCGATCCCTGCATTTGCGAGAGCACCACACAGCAATAAACAGTCCCTTATAATAATAGACCCTAAATAACAGGAGTTATATGAAAGTTATCTGCGTTCCCAGGTACCCTGAGAATAAAAATTTTACTTTGTTATTGAGCGTCCTTCCGTATTTCAGGGGTGACATCTTTCTAATTTGACTAATAAATTTTCCGAATTTATCATTATTCCAAAACCTGCCTAAGTAGTTCTTTGCTTGGCTCCTTTATGACTGCATTCAGCAACCTGTGAATTTTTAGACTCAGTTCCCATATCAACTTCTGTAATTCAGAATTTCTGAACTTCTTCTAAATTACTGCAGCTGAATGTTGAGCAGTCTTATTAGTAACACGTGTCCCTCAATCAGTTACCAGTACTGTATTCATACAGAGAAGACTGGGAAAAACATAAAAAACCGCTGTAGATGTGTGTAACGTTATGGGAAAAGGTAATACTACCGAAGAATATAAGAATACTTTCAAAGCGTTGAAACACACTACATATCTGCATGTAACACTTTCACATCATGGTAGAACTTCGTAAGGTATGTATTTTCTACAAATAGAGCACCACGGAAAGCAATTACATGAAGTGTAATACATGGTATTTCTGTATCAACGACTCAAGATCTACCAAATAAAGAGATATATGTGACGGTTGTTTGTTCATTTTGGAACCACTGATCGGAAGTTCCATATACGTTGTGGTCTCCACACAAACTCTTCCTGAGCTTGAGCTATGCATACCGGGAATGGTGTCGCCACCGGTAGCTGAGTGGTCAGCGCGACAGAATGTCAATCCTAAGGGTCCGGGTTTGATTTCCGGCCGGGTCGGTGGTTTTCTCCGCTCAGGGACTGGGTGTTGTGTTGTCGTAATCATCATCATTTCATCCCCGTTGACGCGCAAGTCGCCGAAATGGCGTCAAATCGAAAGACTTGCACCCGGAGAACGGTCTACCCGACGGGAGGCCCTAATCACATGACATTTACATTTACCGGGAATGGCCTCACCGTCACGATCCCCCACCCAGACTGCCCTACCGAGTTGTGCACAACTTCAAGCCGGTCAGTTATTATGAGCCAACAAATTAAGCTCAATCAATCCTCGCCACCCCGGCCGTGTTTTCTCCACTCAGAAACAACTACGCATGGGACGCCGACTAGAGAAAACTCGCACCAGTGTCCAGTCCATGCGGTTTAAAGCCGAGCGGAATATTGTCCGTCCCTCGTATGCGTTTGTTCCGTTGTTACTTCTTAAGTTAATTTGAAGCTTTTCATAAATGTTTCCGAGTCCGCAAATAATTTTATTCCGCGCTAGTACGATGTCATTTTATATTGCAAGATTCACTTTTCCCGCCATTGATTCACAAACAATCTACCAGCCCTTCCGTTCACTTTCTTCGGCGTACTGACACCACAGTGCCAGCCAGCCTTCTTCAAACATCTCTGCGATCACACTGGGAAGACCCTGCGATGTTGATTGACCGTCGTGTTGTACTCTACCATTTGGGTGCTGCATGAAGGCAACAAGAAGTCCGACTGGCGATGTTTGCTGTTGCGAAAACTACCGAACTGCGCCGTAGTCCGGAGTCTACGTTTAACTGTAGGTCCCCATATCACTGACTGGGTAAGACAGCTGAAAGGTTGGATGAAACAACAAGTTGACACATCCATTAGGTGGCCTAAGGTTAGAGTCTGCGGCTCACAGCCAGTGACCGGGCTGTTGGGAACACTGTAAGCAGAGTACAGCCTTTCTTCGCCGAGGCACTAGCAGGGGGGGGGGGGAGGGTGCTTCACCCTGGTCACCTTTTACCCCTTGGAAAGATTCCCGGTACTTATTTGGCCGCAGGCTGAGTAGACGTGGCCTCCAACAGGACCATGTCGAGCCGACCGGAGTGGCCTGGCGGTTCTAGGCGCTACAGTCTGGAACCGAGCGACCGCTACGGTCGTAGGTTCGAATCCTGCCTCGGACATGGATGTGTGTGATGTCTTTAGATTAGTTAGTTTTAATTAGTTCTAAGTTCTAGGGGACTGATGACCTCAGAAGTTAAGTCCTATAGTGCTCAGAGCCATTTGAACCATTTGAGGACCATGCCGAGTAAAGCACTGTGGTGTTCGAACAAAACCTGAGACAGGTAACAGCTTCACCTTCTTACAAGAAGCACGGTGTCACCACACTGCTCTCTTGACCGTTGTCAGCTTTGCACGCCTCGGAGCAGCTACTTCTCACTCAAGTAGCTCCTCCATATGTCTCTCGAGGCTGGGCGCAATCCTCCACATGGCAGTCAGATCCACTGACCGCTTGGCTACAGAAGTCGTCAGACATTTTTATTGCATCTGAAAAACTATTATAAATTTAAAAACTTCAAATCTAGCACCAATGGGCTCTAGACACAAATTTCACCAATACCCAGCCAGTAGCTACCAAACGAAATAATGAACAGTCTGTTTTCAAGTTCTCTGCCTCTCCATTTGCAAACATTACATAGTCCTAGTCTAACCTTTGACGCAAAATACTATGATGAACATACTTTTTGACGCAAAATACTATGATGAACATACTTATTTACCAACCCAATTAGTGATCGTAGACGAAAATCACATTCTTCCAACGTCCTCCACAAGAGGACGAACTGACCTCTTGATTTTGCAGTCTAGATGTAACCCGCCATCGCGCATCAGTGTTATATGGATTTCTGTTCAACCTAAACTTCCTCACTCAGCGTCCTTTAACTTTTGCTTCCCATGCAATCCCTTAGTTTCTACCATACAACACTTTTAACATTGTAGTGAGACGCCTTTCTTCATCATATATACTGAGGAGACAAGAGTCATGAGATACCTGCTAACGTCGTGCAGGACCTCCTTTTGCAGCTGTATTACACCGACTCGACTTGCCATGGACTCAACAAGTCGTTGGCAGTCTCCTGCAGAAACAATGAGCCCAGCTGCCTCGGTAGCCGTCAATAACAGCGAAAGTGGTTCTTGTGCACGAACTGACCTCTCGTATGTCGGGCGATATCAGTGGCCAAATAATTAGCTTGAACTATCTAGAATGTTCTTGAAACCAATCGCGAATAAATGTTGCTCGGTGACTTGGGGCGTTGTCATTCACACAAATTCCATTGTTGTTTGGGAACATGAAGTCAATGAGTGGCTGCAGATGCTATCCAAGTAGCCGAACATAACAATTTACAGCCAGTGATGGGTTCAGTTGGATCAGACGTTCCAATCTATTTCGTGTAAACACAGCCCGTGCCATTATAAAGCCACCACCAGCTTGCACAGTGTCTTGTTCACAACTTGGATCGAAAGCTTTGTGGGTTCTGTGCCATACTCTAACCCTGCCATAAGCTCTGACCAATTGAAATTGGTACTCAGCTGACCATATCTCGATTTTCCAGTCCTCTAAGGTCCAACCGACATCCTCACGAGCCCAGGAGAGGCACTTCAGATGATGTCGTGCTCTTAGTAAATGCACTCGCGTCGGTCGTCTGCTAACATGGCCTACTAACGCCAAATTTTGCCACCGACCTTGCCTTATATCTTTATCGTACGTCCTACGATGATTACTGCCTTTGCTTCACGCAGTCCTGCTTGTCTGTCATCACTGACAACTCTATGCAAAAGCCACTCCTCTCGGTAGTTAAGTGAAGGGCAATCGACCACTGCGTTGTCCGCTCTGAGAGGTTATGCCTGAAACTTGGTATTCACTCTTGACACCCTGGATCTCGGAATACTCAATTCCATAACGATTTCCGAAATGTAGTACCCCTTGTGTCCCTTGTGTCTAGCTACAACTACCATTCGGCCTTTATACTCTGCTAATTCCTGTCGCGCGACCGTAATCACCTCGGAGTGCAAATGTCAGGTCTGCCAGTATACTGCCATTTTGAACCTTGTGTACGTGATACTACTGCCATCTGTATATGTGCATATCGCTATCCCATGACTTCGTCACCTCAATGTACATTACGTATATCCCACACATCCTGTAAAATCCATAGCAACGTTCCCATCTTCACCCGGTGCCGCCTCCCTCCCTCACGCCATAAGCACATAAATATCCAATAGAGGTGCGTGGAGCACAGTGTCTATACTAACACTCTCTCCTAATAACACACACAGTGCTTTTCGAGTTGTATCACACTGCACTATATTCTGTACCCATGATTCCTCCGTCAACTTCTAAAAACCAGTCTTTACTTGCACATCTATAGTTTTTGTTTTTACCATGTTTCTCTCTTCATCTACGCTTCAGTACCTTTTTTTCTCTCCTCCCCCAACTCAATCCCTTTTCCTCGTGCTACATATGTGTGCGACTAACTTAAGATATGCCGTTTATACAAGAAATCTGCCTCACACTCAACGTTTCTAAACCATGTCCCAGATCCATCCCTAGGTAAATTATCTATGATCACTCCACATCCGCTTCTATTTAACATCTTGTTTCGTTGGAATCAAATTCTTCCCATTCTCAATGACGACTATCTTTCAGCATTCTTTACGCGTTCCTGGTACATTTCCTTCACAAAGATTCATTTCTCAACAACATCAATCTCCTATCAAGTTATCAAGGAATATAACATTGTGAGGTGAACCATTACAACGAATATGTTACAAACACCGTCGTCTATATCGTCATATAAACCTCTTAATTCTAAAATAACAGTCATTTCTTATTTAAACGTTTTATTTTGATCGTGTCAATCTGTATTTTACACTAAGTGAAAGTAGTTAGCTATTTGAATGGTGGCAGCTTGACCTGCTCAGGGTGACGAGTGGTCCAGGTTCTTGTTGCGCAGTTACAGTTCTTGGAAATTTTGACTGTACTATTATACATTGTTGTTGTGTTCTTTATTCCTGAGACTGATTTGATGCACCTCTCAATGCTTCTTCATCTCCCAGTACTTACTGCAACCTGCATCCTTCTGAATCTGCTTAGTGTATTCATCTCTTGGTCTCTCTCTACGATTTTTACCCCTCCACGCTGCCCTCCAATGCTAAATATGTGATCCCTTGATGCCCCAGAACATGCCCTACCAACCGGTCCCTTCTTCTTGTCAATTTGTGCCACAAACTCCTCTTCTCCCCTATTCTATTCAATACCTCCTCATTAGTTACGTGATCTACCCATCTAATCTTCAGCATTCTTCTGTAGCACCACATTTCGAAAGCTTCTATTCTCCTCTTGTCCAAACTATTTATCGTCCATGTTTCACTTCCATACATGGCTACACTCCGTACAAATACTTTCAGAAACGATTTCCCGACACTTATACCTATACTCGATGTTAACAAATTTCTCTTCTTCAGAAACACTTTCCTTGCCATTGCCAGTCTACATTTTATATCCTCTCTACTTCGACCATCATCAGTTATTTTGCTCCCCAAATAGCAAAACTCCTTTACTACTTTAAGTGTCTCATTTCCTAATCTAATTGCCTCAGCATCGCCCGACTTAATTCGACTACATTCCATTATCCTCGTTTTGCTTTTGTTGATGTTCATCTTATACCCTCTTTTCAAGACACTGTCCATTCCGTTCAACTGCTCTTCCAAGTCCTTTGCTGTCTCTGACAGAATTACGATGTCATCGGCAAACCTCAAAGTTTTTATTTCTTCTCCATGGATTTGAATACCTAGTCCGAACTTTTCTTTTGTTTCCTTTATTCCTTTATTGCTTGCTCAATATACAGATTGAATAACATCGGGGATAGGCTACAACCCTGTCTCACTCCCTTCCCAACGACTGCTTCCCTTTCACACCCCTCGACTCTTATAACTGCCATCTGATTTCTATACAAATTGTAAATAACCTTTCGCTCCCTGTATTTTACCCCTGCCACCTTCAGAATTTGAAAGAGAGTATTCCAATCAACATTGTCAAAAGCATTCTCTAAGTCTACAAATGCTAGAAAAGTAGGTTTGTCTTTCCTTAATCTTTCTTCTAAGATAAGTCGTAGGCTCAGTATTCCCTCACGTGTTACAACATTTCTACGGAATCCAAATTGATCTTCCCCGAGGTTGGCTTCTATCAGTTTTTCCAGTCGTCTGTAAAGAATTCGCGTTAGTATTTTGCAGGGTTTCTACCAGCCCTCGTCTTTTTACCTATTTGATCCTCCGCTGCCTTCACTATTTCATCCCTCAAAGCTACCCATTCCTCTTCTACTGTATTTCTTTCCCCCATTCCTGTCAATTGTTCCCTTATGCTCTCCCTGAAACTCTGTACAACCTCTGGTTCTTTCAGTTTATCCATGTCCCATCTCCTTAAATTCCCACCTTTTTGTAGTTTCTTTAGTTTTAATCTACAGTTCATAACCAATATATTGTGGTCAGAGTCCACATCTGTCTCTGGAAATGTCTTAGAATTTAAAACCCGATTCCTAAATCTCTGTCTTACCAGTATATAATCTATCTGATACCTTTTAGTATCTCCAGGGTTCCTCCATGTATACAACCTTCTTTCATGATTCTTGAACCAAGTGTTAGCTATGATTAAGTTATGCTCTGCACAAAATTCTACCAGGCGGCTTCCTCTTTCATTTCTCTCCCCCAATCCATATTCACCTACTATGTTTCCTTCTCTCCCTTTTCCTACTCTCGAATTCCAGAACTCGTAGAATGTTATTATTTCATTGATGATTCATTATTCAATCTTTCTCTCATGGTAACTTCCCCTTCGGAAGTACCCTCCCGCAGATCCGAATGGGGAATTATTCCGGAATCTTTTGCGAAAGGAGAGATTTCACGACACGTCTTCAGTTACAGGCCACATGGAGTGGGCGAGGGTATGC
Organism: Schistocerca americana; assembly: GCF_021461395.2. Lineage (NCBI taxonomy): Eukaryota > Metazoa > Arthropoda > Insecta > Orthoptera > Acrididae > Schistocerca > Schistocerca americana. The sequence continues at coordinate 186,571,242 of NC_060123.1, forward strand.
ATAGGGCTGTAGGAACGATACTCGCGTTCCAACTGGCTCGATATCTCCCGATGTGCCACAGCGTTCGATACAGTATCGAGCTTGTTCCAACAATCACGTGACATCTGACTCGCGTGGCGTGAATACAGGGGATACTCAAGAAATTACGAAGTAAACACAACAATAGGCTATTGCTCTATTTAAAATTATATAATTTCGTGAAACAGTGGGGTAAATAGCATTAAACCCTACTATTCCACAAACTCCTATTGTGTATGAACAAATTTATAGTACGAATTCTCATACGATACTGGTATGTGTGGATATAGTACGAGGGTTGGAACTCAAATAGTGGCAACTATTTATTCCCAACCAAGACAAAACAGTTACATGTTTGCACCTGTTACTGTCCTTCAGAGTAGTCACCAGCGTTGTGTAGAACACGTTGTCAGCGATGTGAAAGGCGTAGTATACCGTCAGCAGAGCCTGCTCTGTTGATGGTGCGAATGGAGAGGTCTACTGCCTGTCGAATCTCTGGAACAGTTCTGAACTAAATGCCACCGTCTACGAACAATATTACTGTTCGTTTTTGGACTATCGCCAACAACCAGCTTTGCGAAAGAAGCGACAACACTTTTTGCGCTACCCACCCACCATTTTGCACGACAGTGCGCGGGCGCATACAACACAAGCTGTGGCTGCTCTGTTCGGTCGAAGGGACTGGAAAGTACTGTACAATCCATCATACTCCCCGGACTTAAGTCCCTGTGACTATGATTTGATTCCGAAATTGGAGGACCCACTTAGTGGCATTCGCCGCTTCTTTCGCAAAGCTGGTCGCAGGCGATGCTCCAAAAACTAACATTAATAATGTGCATTGACGGTGGCATTCGCTTCAGAATTGTTCGAGAGATTCGATAGTCTTTATATGAACGAGTCTTAAAATATACTGTCTAAGGAACATTATAAGCCTTGAAAAAATTAGGCTAAGAAAAGTAATTTCTAACTTGGTGAAGCCCTTTAGAAGCAGAAGGCCATAACTGCGCACTGTCAGAATTATGGCCGAAATTTTCGCACCGTGTCGATTCGTGGTATTGTGGCCTTGTAAGGGTAGAGTTTTCGCCTTAAAATATGAGGTCGGGTTGGTGATGTTGCTAGTGACAGATGAATTGAACTCTACTTACCTCATATTAGACTTCACGTCACAATGTTGCGTCTTGATCTGAGGGGTAACTTTGTGCCAGTATACCATGTTTCTAATACCTCACTGTGCATTTAAACTTAATTTGTATGACACTTTAAAGATAAGGGATATAAAATTCCATATACACTCCTGGAAATTGAAATAAGAACACCGTGAATTCATTGTCCCAGGAAGGGGAAACTTTATTGACAAATTCCTGGGGTCAGATACATCACATGATCACACTGACAGAACCACAGGCACATAGACACAGGCAACAGAGCATGCACAATGTCGGCACTAGTACAGTGTATATCCACCTTTCGCAGCAATGCAGGCTGCTATTCTCCCATGGAGACGATCGTAGAGATGCTGGATGTAGTCCTGTGGAACGGCTTGCCATGCCATTTCCACCTGGCGCCTCAGCTGGACCAGCGTTCGTGCTGGACGTGCAGACCGCGTGAGACGACGCTTCATCCAGTCCCAAACATGCTCAATGGGGGACAAATCCGGAGATCTTGCTGGCCAGGGTAGTTGACTTACACCTTCTAGAGCACGTTGGGTGGCACGGGATACATGCGGACGTGCATTGTCCTGTTGGAACAGCAAGTTCCCTTGCCGGTCTAGGAATGGTAGAACGATGGGTTCGATGACGGTTTGGATGTACCGTGCACTATTCAGTGTCCCCTCGACGATCACCATTGGTGTACGGCCAGTGTAGGAGATCGCTCCCCACACCATGATGCCGGGTGTTGGCCCTGTGTGCCTCGGTCGTATGCAGTCCTGATTGTGGCGCTCACCTGCACGGCGCCAAACACGCATACGACCATCATTGGCACCAAGGCAGAAGCGACTCTCATCGCTGAAGACGACACGTCTCCATTCGTCCCTCCATTCACGCCTGTCGCGACACCACTGGAGGCGGGCTGCACGATGTTGGGGCGTGAGCGGAAGACGGCCTAACGGTGTGCGGGGCCGTAGCCCAGCTTCATGGAGACGGTTGCGAATGGTCCTCGCCGATACCCCAGGAGCAACAGTGTCCCTAATTTGCTGGGAAGTGGCAGTGCGGTCCCCTACGGCACTGCGTAGGATCCTACGGTCTTGGCGTGCATCCGTGCGTCGCTGCGGTCCGGTCCCAGGTCGACGCGCACGTGCACCTTCCGCCGACCACTGGCGACAACATCGATGTACTGTGGAGACCTCACGCCCCACGTGTTGAGCAATTCGGCGGTACGTCCACCCGGCCTCCCGCATGCCCACTATACGCCCTCGCTCAAAGTCCGTCAACTGCACATACGGTTCACGTCCACGCTGTCGCGGCATGCTACCAGTGTTAAAGACTGCGATGGAGCTCCGTATGCCACGGCAAACTGGCTGACACTGACGGCGGCGGTGCACAAATGCTGCGCAGCTAGCGCCATTCGACGGCCAACACCGCGGTTCCTGGTGTGTCCGCTGTGCCGTGCGTGTGATCATTGCTTGTACAGCCCTCTCGCAGTGTCCGGAGCAAGTATGGTGGGTCTGACACACCGGTGTCAATGTGTTCTTTTTTCCATTTCCAGGAGTGTAAGTAGAAGTAAAATGTCACAGTACATGTTTATATCAAGTTATGTCACAAAAAATGCTCAACATATTAGAGCGTTGCTCAGTTTTGTGGCACTGCGCTTATACAGGATGTCCCTAAGTTTTTGGATCAATTTAAAATAGGTGATAGGGTGCTCCAATGGTGGGACATGCATATTTATTGTGTTATGGACATACACTGCGCACATTGGATAACAAAAAAATAGCCCGTAGGATCGACGACCGCCATTCTCAATGCATGTAATTCAACGGTGCATGCAGTACTGCCACACTCTCACAAAGATCCTGGGTGTCTGTTGTACATTCGAACTACCAGCAGGTGATAGCGTGTACCTGTGGCCACCAAACAGATATACTACACACAATTTAGTTCACAGCATGTGTGTCCTGTGACGACCGCACGCATTGCATCAGCACGTCAGCACATTAAACCGTCCCACATGCACACCACTACACTCAGTGTCAGTTGTCCATTGCATCAGATAGCTCGTGACGTGTCCAAGGTGAGGGGTGTGTTACTGTGTACAGTGCATGACGCTTAGTCAAAGATGGAACGTTAATTGTCACAGAAGTTGACAGACATGCATATAGCGTATTGTGCGGCAGGCTGTAATGGTGGAACAGGTATCACAACCATATCATAAAGAAGGTGTAGAACCACTTAGACCAACGGATTTTGAGCCCCGCGTTCACTTCTGTCCGTGGATTATTCACCGCCGTGCTGTAGTGCCGAACTCCTCATAGTTAGTATTCTTCACGGATGAAGGTTCACTCACGCGGTGATGGTGTTTCCAACAACCATCTCTGGAGTAAGGACAACCCACACGCCAGATACGTCGGTGGCCACCAGCAACGATTCCCTTTCAATGTATGGGTGGGCATTGTCCAGTATCACCCTATTTGCTGCCTCCCCTTTTGAATGGTCCGTTACTGCGACATGTGCAACCACAGTTATTGGAGATTAACCATTTTGCGCCAGTCCTGTTAGCCGAGCGGTCTAACGCACGGCTTTCCGGAGCGGGAAGGAACGCCTGGTCCCCGGCACGAATCCGCCAGGCGGAGTTGTGTCGAGGTCTGGTGAGCCGGCCAGTCTGTGGATGGTTTTTAGACGGTTTTCCATCTGCCCCGGCGAATGCTGGCTGGTTCCCTTTATTCCGCCTCAGCTACACTACGTCGGCGATTGCTGCGCAAACAAGTTCTCCACGTACGCGTACATCACCTTTATTCTACCACGCAAACTTTGGGGTTACACTCGTCTGATGTGAGACGTTCCCCGGGGGGAGAGGGGGGGGGGTCCACTGGGGCCGAACCGCACAACAATCTTGGGTTCGGTGTGGGGTGGCGGAGGGGTGAAGTGGGCTCCCGTAGTCGTCGTGGGATTGTGGACCACTAGGGCTGCAGCAGGGACGGAGCCTCTCCATCGTTTATGGGTCCACGGTTAACATACACCATGCAACCATTGTTGCTGCGCAAGAATGTGGTTTCAAGACGACAGTGAACGAGCATACTTTGACGTTAATGTTTGTGGGTACCTGAACGATAAGTACTCTCTTCATTAGGTTGGAAGGGGAGGTCCGTCTCATGGCAGGCGCAGTCAACACTTTGGTGTATGGTGCCGCCGTAAGAACGGATGAAGACCTGCTTATTAGGGTCCAAGCCGCCTGTCTCTTCGTAAAACAGACATCAACAATTTTCGAGAGAATGCGGCAGAACTTCATGAGCAATTGCCGCGGATCCATTGAGACTGACAGTTGTCACTTAACAGTTACTATCAGCTATGTGCTTGTTATGCGGTGTACGCTGTGTATGTTCATAGCACAATAAATATGTATTCCCGACCAGTGGTTACCTGTCTCAATACAATCGGTTGTGGACGCACTACCAACTGTTTTAATGTGACCCAAAAGGTTTGAGACACCTTTTATTGCACTCTCATAATCTGCGAACTAGTAAAGACTGTAAGAAGACGTAAGCGCTCTAGTGCTTGGTCCATAGGCTCCAGTGGGCGTAATGCACCTCTCGCTACGTACGGAAACATGTACAGAACGCGCCCTTCCAGCCTTGCCTGTCTGTTAGGGATGGAGCGGACCGGTGCGTGGGAGCTGCTACCTGCGCCACGCGGATGCCGTCGGTCGCCTGGGCGGCAAATATAGCGCGCCCGGGAGAAAGCGCCGCGGACGGGCCCTCATTTCGCAAATGAAACGCCATCAATCTGCGTCAGCGGGCCGCTCGCTCAATCTTGGGCGCGCGAGGAGAGACGTGGCCCGCAGCCGAGGCGAGCCGGCCCCGCTGACCCTGCAGCAGCCTCTGCTCTGTGCGCCGGGATTCCCGCTCGGCAGTCGTCGCTGCAAGTTCAGTAACGAGCAGCGCAAAATACACTGATGTAAGTGGAAATTTTTAGACACTACTTGCCATTAAAACTGCTTCACTAAGAAGAAATGCAGATGATAAACGGGTATTCATTGGACAAATATATTATCTAGAACTGACATGTGTTTACATTTTCACGCAATTTTGGTGCATAGATCCTGAGAAATCAGTATCCAGAACAACCAACTCTGGCTGTAATAACGGCTTTGACACGCCTCGGCATTGAGTCAAACAGAGCTTGGATGGCGTATACAGGTACAGCTGCCCATGCAGCTTCAACACGATACCACAGTTCATCAAGAGTAGTGACTGGCGTATTGCGACTAGCCAGTTGCTCGGCCACCATTGACCAGACGTTTTCATTTGATGAGAGATCTGGAGAATGTGCTGGCCAGGGCAGCAGTCGAACATTTTCTGTATCCAGAAAGGCCCGTACAGGACTTGCAACAAGCGGTCGTGCATTATCCTGCTGACATGTAGTGTTTCGCAGGGATCGAATGAAGGGTAGAGCCACGGGTCGGAGAACATCTGAAATGTAACGTCCACTGTTCAAAGTGCCGTCAATGGTCAATGCGAACAAGAGGTAACCCAGACGTGTAAACAATGGCAACCCATACCATCATCCCCCCTCCCCCTCCCCCATGAACCATGGACCTTGCCGTTGGTGGGGAGGCTTGCGTGCCTCAGCGATACAGATAGCCGTACCGTAGGTGCAACCACAACGGAGGGGTATCTGTTGAGAGGCCAGACAAACGTGTGGTTCCTGAAGAGGGGCAGCAGCCTTCTCAGTAGTTGCAAGGGCAACAGTCTGGATGACTGACTGATCTGGCCTTGTAACACTAACCAAAACGACCTTGCTGTGCTGGTACTGCGAACAGCTGAAAGCAAGGGGAAACTACGGCCGTAATTTTTCCCGAGGGCATGCAGCTTTACTGTATGGTTAATGATGATGGCGTCCTCTTGGGTAAAATATTCTGGAGGTAAAATAGTCCCTCATTCGGATCTTCCGGCGGGGACTACTCAAGAGGATGTCGTTATCAGGAGAAAGAAAACTGGCGCTCTACGGATCGGAGCGTGGAATGTCAGATCCCTTAATCGGGCAGGTAGGTTAGAAAATTTGAAAAGGGAAATGGATAGGTTAAAGTTAGATATAGCAGGAATTAGTGAAGTTCCGTGGCAGGAGGAACAAGACTTCTGGTCAGGTGACTACAGGGTTATAAACACAAAATCAAAGTGGGGTAGAGCAGGAGTAGGTTTAATAATGAATAGGAAAATAGGAATGCGGGTAAGCTACTACAAACAGCATAAAGAACGTATTATTGTGGCCAAGATAGATACCAAGCCCACACCTACTACAGTAGTACAAGTTTATATGCCAACTAGCTCTGCAGATGACGAAGAAATTGAAGAAATGTATGATGAAATAAAATAAATTATTCAGATAGTGAAGGATGACGAAAATTTAATAGTGATGGGTGACTGGAATTCGGTAGTAGGAAAAGGGAGAGAAGGATACGTAGTAGGTGAATATGGATTTGGGCTAAGAAAAGAAAGAGGAAGCCGCCTGGTAGAATTTTGCACAGAGCACAACTTAATCATAGCTAACACTTGGTTCAAGAATCATAAATGAAGGCTGTATACATGGAAGAAGCCTGGAGATACTGACAGGTTTCAGATAGGTTATACACTCCTGGAAATTGAAATAAGAACACCGTGAATTCATTGTCCCAGGAAGGGGAAACTTTATTGACACATTCCTGGGGTCAGATACATCACATAATCACACTGACAGAACCACAGGCACATAGACACAGGCAACAGAGCATGCACAATGTCGGCCATAGTACAGTGTATATCCACCTTTCGCAGCAATGCAGGCTGTTATTCTCCCATGGAGACGATCGTAGAGATGCTGGATGTAGTCCTGTGGAACGGCTTGCCATGCCATTTCCACCTGGCGCCTCAGTTGGACCAGCGTTCGTGCTGGACGTGCAGACCGCGTGAGACGACGCTTCATCCAGTCCCAGACATGCTCAATGGGGGACAGATCCGGAGATCTTGCTGGCCAGGGTAGTTGACTTACACCTTCTAGAGCACGTTGGGTGGCACGGGATACATGCGGACGTGCATTGTCCTGTTGGAACAGCAAGTTCCCTTGCCGGTCTAGGAATGGTAGAACGATGGGTTCGATGACGGTTTGATGTACCGTGCACTATTCAGTGTCCCCTCAACGATCACCAGTGGTGTACGGCCAGTGTACGAGATCGCTCCCCACACCATGATACCGGGTGTTGGCCCTGTGTGCCTCGGTCGTATGCAGTCCTGATTGTGGCGCTCACCTGCAAGGCGCCAAACACGCATACGACCATCATTGGCACCAAGGCAGAAGCGACTCTCATCGCTGAAGACGACACGTCTCCATTCGTCCCTCCATTCACGCCTGTCGCGACACCACTGGAGGCGGGCTGCACGATGTTGGGGCGTGAGCGGAAGACGGCCTAACGGTGTGCGGGACCGTAGCTCAGCTTCATGGAGACGGTTGCGAATGGTCCTCGCCGATACCCCAGGAGCAACAGTGTCCCTAATTTGCTGGGAAGTGGCGGTGCGGTCCCCTACGGCACTGCGTAGGATCCTACGGTCTTGGCGTGCATCCGTGCGTCGCTGCGGTCCGGTCCCAGGTCGACGGCACGTGCACCTTCCGCCGACCACTGGCGACAACATCGATGTACTGTGGAGACCTCACGCCCCACGTGTTGAGCAATTCGGCGGTACGTCCACCCGGCCTCCCGCATGCCCACTATACGCCCTCGCTCAAAGTCCATCAACTGCACATACGGTTCACATCCACGCTGTCGCGGCATGCTACCAGTGTTAAAGACTGCGATGGAGCTCCGTATGCCACGGCAAACTGGCTGACACTGACGGCGGCGGTGCACAAATGCTGCGCAGCTAGCGCCATTCGACGGCCAACACCGCGGTTCCTGGTGTGTCCGCTGTGCCGTGCGTGTGATCATTGCTTGTACAGCCCTCTCGCAGTGTCCGGAGCAAGTATGGTGGGTCTGACACACCGGTGTCAATGTGTTCTTTTTTCCATTTCCAGGAGTGTATAATGGTAAGACAGAGATTTAGGAACCAGGTTTTAAATTGTAAGACATTTCCAGGAGCAGATGTGGACTCTGACCACAATCTATTGGTTATGACCTGTAGATTAAAACTGAAGAAACTGCAAAAAGGTGGGAATTTAAGGAGATAGAACCTGGATGAACTGAAGGAATCAGAGGTTGTACAGAGTTTCAGGGAGAGCATAAGGGAACAATTGACAGGAATGGGGGAAAGAAATACAGTAGAAGAAGAATGGGTAGCTTTGAGGGATGAAGTAGTGAAGGCAGCAGAGGATCAAGTAGGTAAAGAGACGAGGGCTAGTAGAAATCCTTGGGTAACAGAAGATATATTGAATTTAATTGATGAAAGGAGAAAATATAAAAATACAGTAAATTAAGAAGGCAAAAAGGAATACAAACGTTTCAAAAATGAGATCGACAGGAAGTGCAAAATGGCTAAGCAGGGATGGCTAGAGGACAAATGTAAGGATGTAGATGCTTATTTCACTAGGGGTAAGATAGATACTGCCTACAGGAAAATTAAAGAGACCTTTGGAAATAAGAGAACCACTTGCATGAACATCAGGAGCTCAGATGGAAACCCATTTCTAAGCAAAGAAGGGAAAGCAGAAAGGTGGAAGGAGTATATAGAAGGTCTATACAAGGGCGATGTACTTGAGGACAATATTATGGAAATGGAAATGTAGATGAGGATGAAATGGGAGATACGATACTGCGTGAAGAGTTTGACAGAGCACTGAAAGACCTGAGGCGAAACTAGGCCCCCGGAGTAGACAACATTCCATTGGAACTACTGACGGCCTTGGCAGAGCCAGTCCTGAAAAAACTCTACCATCTGGTGAGCAAGATGTATGAAACAGGCGAAATACCCCCAGACTTCAAGAAGAATATAATAATTCCAATCCCAAAGAAAGCAAGTGTTGACAGACGTGAAAATTACCGAACTATCAGTTTAATAAATCACGGCTGCAAAATACTAACACGAATTCCTTACAGAAGAATGGAAAAACTAGTAGAAGCCGACCTCGGGGAAGATCAGTTTGGATTCCGTAGAAATATTGGAACACGTGAGGCAATACTGACCCTACGACTCATCTTAGAAGCTAGATTAAGGAGGGGCAAACCTACGTTTCTAGCATGTGTAGACTTATAGAAAGCGTTTGACAATGTTGACTGGAATACTCTCTTTCAAATTCTGAAGGTGGCAGGGGTAAAATATAGGGAGCGAAAGGTTATTTACAATTTGTAAAGAAACCAGATGGCAGTTATTAGAGTCGAGGGGTATGAAAAGGAAGCAGTGGTTGGGAAGGGAGTGAGACAGGGCTGTAGCCTATCCCCGATATTATTCAATCTGTATATAGAGCAAGCAATAAAGGAAACAAAAGAAAAGTTCGGAGTAGGTATTCAAATCCAAGGAGAAGAAATAAAAACTTTGAGGTTTGCCGATGACATTGTAATTCTGTCAGAGACAGCAAAGGACTTGGAAGAGCAGTTGAACGGAATGAACAGTGTCTTGAAAAGAGGGTATAAGATGAACATCAACAAAAGCAAAACGAGGATAATGGAATGTAGTCGAATTAAGTCGGCTGATGCTGAGGGAATTAGATTAGGAAATGAGACACTTAAAGTAGTAAAGGAATTTTGCCATGTGGGGAGCAAAATAACTGATGATGGTCGAAGTAGAGAGGATATAAAATGTAGACTTGTAATGGCAAGGAAAGCGTTTCTGAAGAAGAGAAATTAATTAACATCGAGTATAGATTTAAATGTCAGGAAGTCACTTCTGAAAATATTTGTATGGAGAGTAGCCATGTATGGAAGTGAAACATGGACGATAAATAGTTTGGACAAGAAGAGAATAGAAGCTTTTGAAATGTGGTGCTACAGAAGAATACTGAAGATTAGATGGGTAGATCACATAACTAATGAGGAGGTATTGAATAGAATTGGGGAGAAGAGGAGTTTGTGGCACAACTTGACAAGAAGAAGGGACCGGTTGGTAGGACATGTTGTGAGGCATCAAGGGATCACAAATTTAGCATTGGAGGGTAGTATGGAGGGTCCAAATCATAGAAGGAGACCAAGAGACGAATACACTAAGCAAATTCAGAAGGATGTAGGTTGCAGTGAGTACTGGGAGATGAAGAAGCATGCACAGGATAGAGTAGCATGGAGAGCTGGATCAAACCAGTCTCAGGACTGAAGACCACCACAACAACAACCATCGCGCCGGATGATACACCAGTATGGCGATGACGAATACACGCTTCCAATGTGCGTTCACCGCGATATCGCCAAACACGGATGCGACCATCATGATGCTGTAAACAGAACCTGGATTCATCCGAAAAAATAACGTTTTGCCAGTCGTGCACCCAGGTTCGTCGTTGAGTACACCTTCGCAGGCGCTCCTGTCCGTGATGCAGCGTCAAGGGTAACCGCAGCCATGGACTCCGAGCTGATAGTCCATACTGCTGCAAACGTCGTCAAACTGTTCGTGAAGATGGTTGTTGTCTTTCAAAAATCCCCACCTGTTGACTCAGGGATCGAGACGTGGCTGCACGATCCGCTACATCCATGCCGATAAGATGCCTGTCATCTCGACTGGTAGTGATACGAGATCGTTGGGATCCAGCACGACGTTCCGTATTACCCTCCTGAACCAACCGATTCCATATTCTGCTAACAGTCACTGGATCTCAACCAACGCAATACGATAAACCGCAATCGCGATAGGCTATAATCTGACCTTTATCAAAGTTGGAAACGTGATGGTACGCATTTCTCCTCATTACACGAGGAATCACAGCAGCGTGACACCAGGCAACGCCGGTCAACTGCTGTTTGTGTATGAGAAATCGGTTGGAACTTTCCTCATGTCAGCACGTTGTAGGTGTCGCCACCGGCGCCCACCTTGGGTGAATGCTCTGAAAAGCTAATCATTTGCATATCGCAGCATCCTCTTCCTGTCGGCTAAATTTCGCGTCTGTAGCACATCATCTTCGTGGTGTAGCAATTTTAATGGCCAGTAGTGTAGAAATGAACACTCTGGCCATCAGATTGATATTGCAATTATTCCATTCTTGTTGGAAGTCTTTCAGCGTTATCAAGAACTACTGTCAGCAACAAGAGGTTGTTGAGAGATTCATAGGTACCATTAGGCAACGGTTGACTACTAAAACTGGGGAAAGGAGTACAGTAGAAATCGAATGAGTACCTTTGAGAGATGAAGTAGTGAAGGCAGCAGAGGATCAAATAGGTAAAAAGACGCTTCCTAGTTGTAGTCCTTGCACACCACAATATATGTTGAATTTAACTCCTGAAAGAAGAAAATTTTAAATCGCAGTAAATGCAGCAGGCGAAAGGGTACACAAGCGTCTAAGAAATTACATTGAGAGCAAATGCAAAATGGCTAAACAGGAATGGATAAAGGACAAATGTAAAGATTTAGAAGCATATTTCACTAGGGGGAAACAAGCTACCGTTTACAGGAAAATTAAAGAGGCCTTTGGAGAAAACAGAAGCAGCTGTATGAATATTAAGAACTCAGGCATAAAACCAAAACATGAAAGTAGTAAATATAGGGTCTATACAAGGCAGATGAACTTATAAGTAATATTATTGAAGTGGATGACGACGAAGATGAAGATGAGATAGGAGATGTCATATACTGAGAAATTTTTGAGAGCACTGAAAGACCTAGCTCTAAAAAAGGCTGTGGGAATAGACAACATTCCTTCAGGACATCTGACAGCGTTGGGAGAGCCAGCCACGACAAAATTCTTCCATATGGAGTGCAAGATGTATGAGATAGGCGAAAATGGAAAAAAAACTTGTAGAAGCCGACGTCAGGGAGTTTCGGTTTGGATTCTGGAGAAATGTAGGAACACTCGAGGTAATACTGGCACTGCGACTTATATTATCAGATAGGTTGATTAATGGCAAACCTACATTTATAACATTTGTAGACTTAGATTTTTACACTGTTGGCTGGAATAACTTCTGTGAAATTCTGACGGTAGCTCGAAGCGAGAGTTATTTATATCCTGTACAGTAACCAGACGGCAGTTCTAAAAGTTGAGGAAATGTGAGGGAAACACTAGTTCAGAGGGGAGTGAGGCAGGATTGTTGTTCAATCTATTATTCAATCTGTATATTAGCCAACTAGTAAAGGAAACCAAAAAAAAAATTGTACTAGGAACTAATGTTCATGGAAAAGAAATGCAGACTGTAAGGTTGGTCGATGACATTGTAATTTCACCACAGACAGCAAAAGGTCTAGGAAGAGCGGTTGAGCGAAGTGGGCAGTATATTAAAAGGAGAATATGAGATGAACATCAACAAAATCAAGACAACGATAATGCAATGCAGTCGAATTAAATCAGGTGATGCGAAACGAATTAGATTAGGAAACAACACACCTAAAATACATCATTTTTATTATTTAGGCAGCAGAATATCTGACGATGGCCGCAGTAGATTGAATGCAAAATGTAAACTGAGAATAGCAAGAAAAACTTCTCTAAGAAAAGAAATTTGTTAACCTCGAACATAGATGTGTCAGAAAGTCTTCTCTGAAAGTATTAGTATGGAGTGCAGCCTTTTATGGAAGTGAAACATGGACGACAAACAGTTTAAATAAGAAGAGAAGCTTTCGAAATGTGGTGCTGCAGCAGAATGTTGAAGACTAGATTCGTAGACCACATAGCTAATAGGAAGTACTGAACAGAATTGGGGAGAAAAGAAATTTGTGGCACAATTTGACTAAACGAAGCGATCGGTTGATAGCACACTTTGTGAGACAGCAAGGGATTGCAAATTCAGTACTGGAGGGAAGTGGGGGAGTTACAAATCGTAGAAGGAGACCAAGAGATGAAAACAGTAGGCAGATTCAGATGGATGTAGATTGCATTAGTTATTCGGAGATGAAGGCGCTTGCACATGGTAGAGTAGCATGGAGAGCTGCATCAAACCAGTCTTCATGATGAAGACCACAACAGCAACAACTGCCAACATGAGTAACTTAGAATATCTCTGGCGTGATGAATCAGCTTCAACCACATAATGAAGGCAAGGGCTTCAGTCCGGATTGTTTACCAATCAGATTCCTTTGGGAGTGTGCTGATACAATATCTCTATACTTAGAAATCACATACAACCTCTCCCTCGTCGAAAGATCCGCAGCTAATGACTGGAAAGTTGCACAACTCATACCAATACTCAAGGAAGGAAAGAGTTGTAATCCGCTTAATTACATACCAATATCCCTAACGTCGAATTGCAGCAGGATTTTGGAACATATGCTATGTCCGAACATTACGAATTACATATAAATTATGTAGTGCATCAATCAGTCGTCCTTTTTAGATTTTGTTATGCAAATCCAGATATCGGCTAGTAGGTAGCCAGTCTCAATGCGCTATTTTTTTATTCTCAATGCATGTAAGTCCCTGTTGTTGGGGCGTCAGTCACAGTTGCTGCACTCTATAATTCATAAGTCACATACAGTCGATGAGTGCATCCACTTTACGAATGGAAGGTAACCTGATTATGAATTACCTCGGAGAAAACGATTTATTGTTTCAGCCCTCTTACACCGTTTGCATATTACTGTGTCGTTTACCGTCTTGTAAGGTCAGCACATGATCAAAACCAAAGAACTGTGACAACAGGGACTAACACGCATTGAGAATAAAAAATAGCGCATTAAGAATGGCTACCTGCTAGCCGTAATCTGTATTTGCATAGTAATACCTAAAAAGTACGACTGATTGCTGCACCATATGATTTATAAGTCACATACAGCCGTTGAGTGAATCCACTTTCCGAATGGAAGATAATTTGATTATGAATTACCTCGGAGAAAACGACTCATTGTTTCACGAAACGTCGTTCTTGTGAAATACAGCGAACTCTTTAACATGACGAAGTAATGAGTGTCGACAGGGGATTTCAAACTGATTTTGTACTGTTAGGCTTCTAGGAGACTTTTAACATCGTTCCTCACAAGCAGTATCCTATCAAATTGCGTTTCTGTGGAGTATCGCCTCACTTGTTCGACTACATTCGTGATTTCTTGTCAGGAAGGTCACAGTCCGTAGTAACTGACGGAAAGTCATCTACTAAAACAAAAGCGATATCTGGCGTTCCCCTCGAAAGTGTTTTCGGACTGGACTGTTCGACTGGATTCGTGACTTCTTGTCAGGAATGTCACAGTCCGTGGTAACTGACGGAAAGTCATCTACTAAAACAAAAGTGATATGTGGCGTTCCCCTCGAAAGTGTTTTAGGCCCTCTGTTGTTCCTCACCTACATAAACGGTTTAGGAGACAATCTGGGCAGCCCCTCTTACTCTGCTTGCAGATTACTGTGTCATTTACCGTCTTGTAAGGTCAGCATATGATCAAAACCAATTGAAAAAGACTCAGATTTGACATGTTTATGGTGTGAAAAGTGGCAGTTGACTCCGCATAATGCAAAGTGTGAGGTCATCCACATGAATGCTGAAAGGAATCCGCTTATTTGCTCACAGATGACTGGTCAATGCACATCTGTCGTTCACAGTTGTTACTTCACTCTGCCACCGTAGTTACTGTTCTGACGTCCCTATACGCTAGGACTAAAGTCACTCTCGAAATTTTTTGGACGGTCGACGCTGACTATGTTTTTTGCTTGGTATGCTGAATTTTCAAGAAGTAGGAAGGAAGCTTGGGGTTTCGAAAGTGAATCATTCACTGTACGGAGGAAGATTCACTGCATTAAAACTTCGTGAACCTGAAGTCGAAATCACAATCTTTCCTACCCAGGGACGACGCACGACCCGTTCTCCGAACAAGAAAGGTCTCCCGGTCTTGTCTGAAGTTTTAATACGTCAGCAGTTTTCAAGATTATTAAGGTCAAAGACGAGAAGGATGTAGCCGCTTGCCGCGACTATCAGGCCATTTATCCTTAACGATTCAAGGAACATACTTGAAACCTAAATTTGAATGTGCTTAAAGGTTAATCGATTTAAGATGATGGGCGCAAACAAGAGAACATTTGTGCTGAAATTGAGGTGTCTGTCACATTCTTCAAGCACCTAATGCTATTTTTCTGAAGTTATTCGAAACAACGTGGACATCAGAATTCAGTATAGGGAAGGCGCATGAAAGACAGATTAGTTGACTCTCGACACCTAGAATTCAGTTGTTAAGATACTTTTACCTAATAGACTTTTCCGTTTCTTGTCGAATTTGTTACGCTAGTCGGAAAACTTACGCGCCATAGTAAGTTCTGTCTCGCACGTTCACATCTGCCAGCCTGCATCCGAACAGTGTCAAAGGCAGCATAAAAACGCTGCTACAGTGTCTCCATATTTGGAATGGGCTCTGCATACACGATACAACTGAGATTGCCCCATAATAAGAAACTGCACAGGTTGAGATCCGGTGAACGAGCAGCGAAGACACGATTGCAATGTTTACGGACGTTAACGGCGAAGTGGGCCCCAGTACCACCATGTAGTAGCCACTTAACTCTTCGAATCATCAATGGAACTTTTTCCAGCAGGGGAGGCAAAGTCGACAGATACGGCCTATTGGGCGACGTGGAAGGAAGACTGGTCCCATAATACGGTTGCCAGTTATCCCAGCCCACATATTCCGGCTGCACTGATGCAGATGATTCGCTGTCACCATACCATGGACTTTCCGCCTATCCCGCAGATGGCTATCACAAAATTTGAAGATACCACTCCGTGTAGAGGTGGCCTCTCCTGTGAATAGGATGGATGACAAAAATCTCGGAATCATGACTGCCTGGTGTACAAACCAGAGACAAAAATGCTACCGACATGGAAAGTCTGAAGTCCTGCACACGCTGTAGATGTCGTGTAGAATGTTTTACACTGTCATCTGGCTTACCCTGCACTGGGGTCTAATTTCAAGGTACTGACACGGCGGTCGGCTACCATTGTTGGCCGCGCGGGGTAGCCGAACGGTCTTGGGCGTCTTGTTACGGTTCGTGCGGTTCTCCCCGTCGGAGGTTCGAGTCCTCTCTCGGGCATGGGTGTGTGTGTGTGTGTTGTCAATAGTGTAAGTTAAATTAAGTAGTGTGTAAGCTTAGGGAGCGATGACCTCAGCAGTTCGGTCCCATAAGACTTGACCACAAATTTCCGGTTTCCTTCCCTAGTGTTAATCACATTTTCCTCCAAGCCTGGTGTTCCTACATTTCTGGTATGTCCTTCGTAATATACTGCTTCCTGAAATGACCCTCTCTCAGTCAAAGGGGAAAAAACTCTTGCTGTGATTGTTTTCGGCGGGGATAGATCTCCTGATACAACATTACTGGCCGCCGCCCGTTAACAATTTGCCTTTCCGTAAGTAAATAGCGTGTCGGCAAGCTCTCAGCTCAGGTATGGACGGTTCAAATGGCTCTGAGCACTATGGGACTTAACATCTGAGGTCATCAGTCCCCTAGAACTAAGAATTACTTAAACCTAACACACATCCAAGCCCGAGGCAGGATTCGAACCTGCGACCGTAGCGGTTGCGCGCTTCCACACTGAAGCGCCTCGAACCGCTCGGTAACACCGGCCGGCCTCGAGTACGGAACCATTTTGTATAGCGCTGTATCACATCCACTGCAAGGCGAGTCAGTAAGAGAAGTGAATCGGACACAACATTACCAATTACTACGGCAGAAGAGGGAGCTATGGCACAACAATAATGTCGTGTGACGAGGACCTCCCGTCGGGTAGACCGTTCGCCGAGTGCAAGTCTTTCGAGTTGACACCACTTCGGCGACTTGCGCGTCGATGGGGATGAAATGATGATGATTCGTACATCACAACACCCAGTTCCGACCCTGCCGGGAATCGAACCCGGGCCCTTAGGATTGACATTCTGTCGCGGTGACCACTCAGCTACCGGGGGCGGACAGCTAGAGCAAGACGTAAGAGAGCAGTACCGCCCTCAAGGAAGAAACCATGCATACAGTAACTGTGACCGCATGGTACAGCGCGTGTTATACCACAATCTCTGTAACAAAGCATGATTGAATAAATGATCTCTAGCGTGGAAACCCTACATTTCCGGACACAAGTTCATCCGAAATTTTTTGTTCCGTATGCTCTCATCGTTCGATCCCTAGAGTTTGTACACGGTGGAAAAATCACCCTGTATACATGAACTTTCCTCAACCGTAGAGTGATATGCCAGAGGTTGGGACTATAAACAGCTATTGTAAATTATTTGCAGAGCGACTGCAATCAATCACTCGTTTACTGCACGTGCAGGGGATTAGCTGCGGCGCTAGAATTTCCCTCTGATGACACGATATATACCTGCTGTGATGTTTGAGTGGGGTTTGCCGTTTTGTAGATTCGATGCACAAAGAAGCTCGGCATTAGGGTCACAGAGCGCTAGTGATTTTCAGCGCGTTGTCACGACGCTCCGCGGGTGAAAGGTCACGGGTCGTGCCTAACGCGGTTGCACGCCGTCTGCTGAACAGTGGATTGTTTGCTCGCCGTCCATTAGTGAGATTGCCATTGACTCCCGACCACAGACGCCTGCACCCGCAGACACACACAGGGGGTACAGTTCGCTGCTAACAGCCAGTAACGTGCCTCACAAGGAAATTATCCGACATAAGAGGCAAAACTATACGTCTGTGTGCGTGGAAACTGCATCACTCGTAAGACATCGTCTACCAGAACCAAAAGGGAGGATTTCCTAATGGCGCACGTCTGTATCCTAATAAGAGTGTCTTCTTCTAATATTTAGACATTTTGTGTAGAAGTCAATAATTCTCATTGACATATTATGTTATAAATTTAAATTTTGTCACAAGAATAATAAGAAATATGATGATTACCTTGCCATTGGAAAAAGTAAAGTTACGAGAGATACTATTCTGATCACGAAGCAGTTACGGTTTCACAGCTCGTCGACTACGCAGTTATTGGAGAAGGTGGACTTTCGGCAGTTCTGCAAGGATATGGAAGGAAATCGGAGAAAGCAGGTTTGGGAGGAGAATTCTGGCATACGTCGGACATGATTTACGGATATCCATGAATAAGATTTCGCTACCCCTATGGAGACACCACATCAGGGGCTGGGGGACAGAATTAATGGAAAACAGAGGTATGTTTACGGCATTTCAGGCCTAGATATATCGTTCAGCAGTGCAGAGTGGAATGACAATTTCTAAATGATGGGCACAATAATAATACAGACGGATAAAGGGCGGGGGATAGCGGGTGGGAGAGGAGATAAGACGTCCCAATTTAGGTTTTCTGTGGTTTCCTTAAATCATTTAACGCGAATGCTGGGATGGTTCCGTTGAAAAGGATTTGGCCTATTTACTTTCCAAACCTTACTCAGTCAGACATTTGCTTCACTCCTAATAACCTCGCCCCCCTCCCTTATAGTATAGCGACTGACACTATTCAATTACAGTATCTACAAAGATTAAGTGGTAGTAATTTACACGGAAGAACATAAAATTCAAGTTTGTGTTTAGCTCATCTCCACTGTTGTGTCCCTTGGTGCCGAAAGAAAAGATTAAGTACCTTAACAACTTTTCCTTCGTGTAGGACCAGGGTCATGTAGAACTTCTTTGAAACAAATGTCCGCCATTTGACAGGGAATTACTGTTCATTTATTTCACATAATAGTGTTTCCGTCTTTATAGCAATTCTCATGCGTCCCAAAATGTCAAATCTGTCGGAATAATATGTATCTGGTATCAACAGACTGGTTTATAAAATCATATATATATCTTATTTCCAGGGAGACACGTCAATTAGAGAGGTCTGACATTTTGTGAAATTTCAGCTTCCAATGGAGAGCGGCTATAGCCCCGAAATCATAATTGTTTGAAATAAATGAATAGTGAATGGAGGGAATTTCTTCCAAAAATATTAAGAAAGTGACAAATATTTTCAGAATGGTGTAGAAGTATATGAGTATGGGTAAGTTTCACAAGCTGGGTACCCTAGGCAGCAGCTTTTGGTGGCAAAATTTGACGGAGTTCCCAGTTTATGGCGGTAATCTAAAAGAATTCCAAAAAATTGGTTTGTCAGTATTCCGCCTTAAACAGTGAAGATTTAGAAAAATTGTTGAACAGAGTGAATAGCACACATAGTTAGTAATTTGGCGTAATGATAAAAAATGCAGAGTAAAAGTGATGAAGAGTAGTTAAAAAGAAAACAAGTACTTGCAAAGTTTCAGTTTGAAAGAAGACAAAACGAACGATGAGGGTGAAACATATGCTTCTCTCTGTGATTCGGTGTGACACAAGATGCGATTGACACAACAGTGAGACATCAGAATGAGACTGATGTGGCGAAGAATGCTTTATTCTAGGTAATATCACTACTTCTAATAAATACTAGCATTCTGATGTGTATGGAGCTGGTGGAATTGTACGTCAGTATCATGAACCATGTGAGAAGAAGAAACCAAAAGCATATGGTACACATTATTTGTCTTAAGTTAGTACGTTGTTTAAGTACTTGGTAACTACAGGACAATACTAAATATGAATTGTCGGTAACTATATAACGGAAAATACGAGGTCTGTTCCAAAAATTACGGAACATTCGTAATTTCGCGCTAATAGTATGTTGGAGCGAAATGCTGTTGGCACCCCTGCACAAGCCATTTTTAATGTGTAAGTGCCGGAAGTTTCATTGTCGTATGTCTGTTAGTTATTGTTCAGTTCTGTACTGGGTAGAAAGTTGTGTCGCACAGTTTCCGAATTTTGAGATGGCCGAATCAGAGGAACCTTGCGTCTGCATTAGATTTTGCGTGAAACTCAAGAAAACCTCTAAAGAGACTCAACAAATGATCCAGGAACCCTACGTGATGAGAGCTTAGGATGTACGAATTGTTACGAGTGATTCGCGCGGTTTAAAAATGGACGGACGGAAGTTAAAGATGACCCTCGTTCAGGACGGCCCTCGACGTCTACTGACGTCGCGCATGTCAGGAACGTCAATGAAATTGTGCGTGCCAATCGAAGAGTGACGATCCGAGAGATTGAATGGATCATGTTATGAAATCCTGATCCAGCGTCGTGGAACGCATTGTATTACCGCCAATTTCGTCCCACGGCTCATGAGTCAAGAGTAGAAAGACCTTCGCCTCGGAATCTGTGAAGAGCTTTTGAAGTCGTTGAAAGTCCCTTGCAAAAATATTGAGCCATGCTCCATCTATAGCCGTAGATGTTCCTCAAGACAATCATAACTGATGATGGGTCTACAGTTTTGATGTTGAGACCAAGGTTCTATCTTGACCACGGGTCGGAAAAGTTTCTCTAAAACTAAAAAGAGCTCGCCAGGTCAGGCCAAATGTCAAAGCCGTGCTGATAGTTTTCTTTGACTTAGGTGGATTGGTTCATCGTGAAGTCGTGCCACAGGGACAATCTGTTAATCGATGGTGCTGTCGAGACGTGTTGTGACGCTGGCGAGAAAATGTGAGAAGGAAATGGCCTGAAATGTGGCGAGTTAATTCATGGCACTTGCACCATGATAACACATCCGCACATTCATTCCTGTTCGTGCTTGACTCTTCCACAAAAAAAAGAAATATCTGTGCTACCTCATCGTCCGTATTCTCCAGACCAATCCACTGCGGACCTTTTTTTATTTCCAAAGTTGTAAACACCATTGATGTGTACAACCTTGGAAGGACGAGGTTTTGCAACAATAGACAAGATAAAAGAAAATTCTCAGACGCAATCCAGGAAGAGGCGTACCAAGATTGCTTCAGGGGAAAAAAATTGTGGACAAAGTTCCGGAATTTTTTGAACAATCCGCGTACTTGTTTTCGCGATTCAAGAAGGAAATTATTAACTAACAAGTGCTGTTCTTAAACTTGGACGCTTCAGAGACCGCGGTAGCTCTCAAGAAACGGATGTATCTAAGCTCCGGGCTACAATAGATTGGGATATCTGCAGACTCCACACGTTCCAGTGTGCCAGTGTTAATGTAGCCAGCCTGAATAACAGCCGCGAACGTTCATTGAGCAACCCTACACGCAGGAGGCAATGACGAAAACATATTCTCAACGGACCAGATTATATCCCTACAACGTTACTGTCACTGATGACGGAGTCTATTCAGAACGGCGTGTCTGAACCACTCCGTTGTAATCTGTTAGTCTCCAACTCCATTCAGTACGACGGCATTTCCCTTGTGGCCACGTAAATGAGACGCAGCCTGATAACCATGGAGAGTGTATCCAATAGAAGGTTGGAAAATCATGTAGGCCTACATATGAAAGTATAAATCATTAAAAAGTAGCTCTTTTATCTGTTTCTCATGCCTAATGTACAGCTAAAAGCGTGTTATATTAAAATAATTAGCCTACATATTTGCGATCTTAATCTGTAATTATATAACTTGTGATAATTGTAGCTGGTGCCGACAGATAACCGGTGAGTGTGTAGGCCTCTCATAGAGTCAAACCCAGATGAGAAGAGTGATTTTTCCCTGCACACCAAAGACTCTGTCGCACTCGCATACGAACCTTAGAATATACGGTACTTAGCGCTTTCTCAGTAAAGTATAACGCTTGAAATTTACGTTGTAGTTATTAATACTTATTATTAATACTAACGCAGGGACGAAAATAATGTGGCAAGACATCCACTATTGTATTTTCTCACAGTATCTGAGATCCAGTGAACATCAGTCTTATTCTGTCATGGTTCATCATAACACTAACACTTTGATAATTTCTTCAAAAAATGGTTCAAATGGCTCTGAGCACTATGGGACTCAACATCTTAGGTCATAAGTCCCCTAGAACTTAGAACTACTTAAACCTAACTAACCTAAGGACATTACACACACCCATGCCCGAGGCAGGATTCTAACCTGCGACCGTAGCAGTCCCGCGGTTCCGGACTGCAGCGCCAGAACCGCAGGGCCACCGCGGCCGGCGATAATTTGTTACTGCTCTGCTGTTTTTGAAAATACCAGCATGTAGATCACTCATTTGGACTTTTATTACACGTGTTCAGTGTTTCATTGTCCCTGGTCGTTGACCTGTTCCTTCTGCTGCTACTGGTGATCTAAATTAAACCTTTGTTTTCTCTAATGAGCTTAAAATCGGTAATGTTAATACGCTCGTGCTCCAACTCGCTTAAATGGTCCAAAGTCCCGTTTTTGTTTAAAACGCCAACGTTCCCCAGCTGTGACAAGTTAGCTGCTGTTTAATAAAAGTATTTTGATGCTCGGTTTCAGAGCAATATCTGTAATTACAGTTTTGTGAGCTGGTATGGGATGCATGCGCTGACACGAATCCGAGAGCAAAAATGTCAGGCTTCGCTTCAGCTTTTGTTTTATTCGTTGTTCAGCCATCATAATAATTAACCTGAGTTACATCGATCAACACTGTTGCTGTTATTCTTCGCTTGAAAAATTATGGTGCAAGTGCTAAATTTGTTATATCTTGGCTTGCTTTGCGCTGTCGTGGACACTGCATGATCAATTAATAATGTATTTAAAGTCGTCTGTAATAATCTGGCAATTTTCTAATTCAGCGTTAATATATTCGTTATGCAGTGTGGTGACGAAAGTCATGGGATACTTCCTATTATCGTTTCGAACTTCCTTTGCCCAGACTATTGCAGCAGCTCGACGTGACATAAACTCAAAGAGTCATTGGAAATCCCCTGCAGAAATATTGAGCCATGCTCCATCTATAGCCGTAGATAATTGCGAAAGCGTTGACGAGTCAGAATTTTGCGCTGGAGCTGACATCTCGATTACGTCCCATAAATGTGTGTTAGGATTCATGTAGAGCGATCTGGTTGACCAAATTTTCGCTCGAATTTTCCAGAATGTTCTTAAAACCCATCACGGAAAAATGCGGTCCTGTGACATGACGTATTGTCATCCATAAATTGTTCATCGTTCTCTGCAAACATAGAACTCCTGGGCGGCTGCAAATTGTTTTCAGATATCAAAGTATAACCATTTCCAGTCAATGATCGGTTCCGCTGTTCTTTGTCTGTTAGCAGTGACGGCTCTACGCAAAGGCTGCTGCTCTTGGTTGTTAAGTGAAGGCCGTCGACCTCTGCATTGTCCGTGGTGAAAGACAATGCCTGAAATTTGGTCTTTTCACCACAGTCTTGAGAATGTGGATTCGGAATATCGAATTCCCTAAAGATTTCCGAAACTGGATTTCCCGTGCGTGTAGCTCCAACTGCCATTCCGCATTTAGAGTCTGTTACACCCCGTCAAGTGCCCATAATTACGTCGGAAACCTTATCACATGAATCATCTGAGTAGAAATGACAGCTCCACCAATGTACTGCCCTATTATACGTTGTGTACGTGATACTGCCGCCATCTGTATATGTACGTATGATTATCCCATGACTTTCTTCACGTCAGTGTATCTCAAGTACCCTTTCAAATTAATTCCATAAACAGCTGAGGCATTTGTGTAGTTGACAGAAATTACGGTGAAGTATACGTGATACCAACATCGTGACGTCTGTTAGAAGCATTTCTGCATTACAGTATTGCATAGAGATTAAATATTAGATACTCATGTAATGCGGACCTAGTAATGAGCTTCGCAAAGGTAAGCAGTCGGTGGCAGAATATGTAAGAAGGGGCGTATTAATAGAACATCTGTTAAATCGTGTTAGGAATATCTAGTTTGCAACTGCAAAGAGCATCTGAAAGGAATAATAACAGTGAAACTAATAATTAAAATTCTGCAAACGCGGGCATCGCCTGCAGGAAACACAGCGACAATTGTAACTGATGTACATCTAAACATGCGCAGATTGCTTATTATTTGATCAAAGAATACACAGCCCGCGGCGGTTCATCTGTACGCTAAAGATAAAAATATACAAAACTGGCTATGGTTGATGTTGGGTCTAGTAGGTATACAGAGAAGTAAAAATCAGGGCAAAATAAAAAGAGATAGAGATCGTCATGAAGCCAGTGGAAACCGATTCTTCGGAAAGAGGACTTTCACTGAACAATATAGCTACAACTTAGTTTGGGAGGTCGTAACTGCGTGTACCCAAAAACAAACAGGGCACACTTTTTGTAAAAGAAGAATTTCCAAAAATATGTTTTCAGAGGGAGTCATAATTCACCCACAGAAGTAACACTATCTTCTTACAGCATTATTATGCTGTCTTCGTAGCACTATTTCGATAAGTGAGCTGAGGAATAAAAGGGGAGAACGAAACTGGTTTGTGCAGACAAAATATATCTCTCACATATAATTAGTGAACTGTCTAATTCATTGTGACATTAAAGAGAGACACACATCATCATGTAACGGGACATCCTCCTCTAGCATTACTTTTCCTCAACAGAAGTTGTCGATACTAGCATTATTTTTCGAATTTTGGGCAGGTCAGTATTATCTCAGTTACTTTTCTGAAAACTTTCATACAATTTTATACAAATTACGTTATATTTCAAGCTAAAATTCATGAAAAGGAATTACTTTATAAAATATTTTACTTTCGATGTTACAATCGAGAAGCGCTAGTTCCTAGTGTAGAGTTAAAATTATTTTTTCTTTGAAACATTTGAAATGACGAATTATTGGCACGCTTAAAATTTCTGTTACTAATTACGCAATCCTGTATTGATTACTGTGTTTATTTCAGGATTCATTTATGAAATAATAATCGAAATTAATAATGTAATGGAAACTAGTAATAATTAATTTGTTAAGAAAAATGTTATAACTTTTGAAATATTGTTATTTCTGCAGAGTGTGAGAGTCGTAAGCTTGTCTCTGATGTGATCGGATGTATTTTGGTATTTTTGTGAAAACAATGTATTTTCGGTTTTGTTAATGAGAAAAATCAAAATACTTTATGATATCCTAAAATATGATAAAATGTATTTACGTAAAAAAATGTTGCAACAACAATCTTAAAGATTTGTTTAGTTCAAACTAACCGTGAGGACCAGATGTGAGAGTTTCAGCTTCAAGAGTCAGACCCCTAGACAAGAAGAACTGGAGACATCTCAAAATTACAAGCTAAGTAAACTAGAAAGTTTAATCAAGTTTAATCCTCGCTCCTCTCAGATCTTTATAAAAGTCTTTGCTTATTAATTACTTGGACTGGACATTGGTTAATGTGGAGAATAGATGGAAGTAGGAAGGAGGGGGGAGATTACAATCACCTTGCGAGACACTTTGGAGAGATTTGGGATCCTTCACGTGGACATTCATACTAAGACCAATGTCAACGAAGCCTTACAGTAACTGCACGGAAACAGCCTCCATTTCAGAACAGTCAGTACTATTAGTAATGAAAGTGCTATACAATGTGGTCAGAAACAGTCTGAAAAGCTTACGAGGGTGTTGCAGTGGAGGTTGTGGGGAGAGATAACTCTTAAGAAAAAAAGTTTTATACGTTGTGCCTTTTCAGAGTTATATAGCACTGAAGATAGCTAGTCACGTCATCGTGCGTGCAAATCAAGCAGTCTGCCAGAGGAGGTGTCGCCAGACGTATTCTTCATTTGTTTTAGTCAAGTCTAACACACAAAGGTTTTGCTCACGTAGCCTAAATTTATCACTTCCGTAAAAAGCACTTTTTAAGTGGTAATGAGAAATATCAGTGGTAAATCACGGACTCACAAATGTCCGTGATTTAGCAGATACAAGTGTTTGAATTGGCCAACTTCATTGCTAAATGACTCGTAAACGGCTCAACGCTATGATTTTTTTCTCACAGTTATTTTTTAGTAAAACCTCTCCTACGACATACGTACAAGCTGTTCAGTCTGTTTCTGACCACGCTGCATAAAGGTAAAGGAAAGACCAAGGACCTCAGCAAATGTCAAGGCATAGTATTTAGATAATTTACCTTTCAAAATACTCACAAAAATAATATTGGAAAGAATAAACAAAAAACAATCAGTGAACACCTTCCCAAAAACCAAATGGGAGTCAGGAAATGACGATCAACTATGACCATAATAGAATTTCTGCTAAAGAGCGTATGGGAAGCTCTTGTAGAGACAGAAAGGTTTTATGTAGTATTTATACACTTCGCAAAAGGCTTTGACTGCATAAACAGGAAGCTAGTGACAAAAAGCTGCTGGAAACACTATGTAAAAATAACATATGGACACGAATCATAAGCAGAATACTGCGATAGAACGAAATAAGGATGTCAGACAGCGTCTCCACAGGAGGAAGGAACTGTTAGAATACCCCCAATGATAGGTTGTAATGTCACAAGCTTATGCAGAATATATTTTAAAAGACTCAAATGGCTATACAAAGCTACAAGAAACAATAAATGATACGAAAGTTTGTTGCATCAACTATAACTTCGAAATAAATGTGGCAAAAACAGAAATGAAGGTGCTCAGAAATGGAGTAGGAGGACCCACAACGGCAGAGATCGTCGAAGAGGAGGGAAACTATAAATCATAACACGCTTCAAATATGTAGGCGTCACCGCACATAAATTGTGTAATGTTTGACAACACTTGTACCAGAGAAAGCAATTCAAGCAATAATGGCTGTTCATTAAATAGAATATATCTGATCCCTCAGCTGAGAGGTGTAGTTTCTTAGACCATTACACCTAAGTGCAGCCAGACATTAGCTAGTATCGCCGCCCTCCTACCCACCCCTGGCATGTGACGGCCCCCACCCCTCCTCCACATTATCGCCAGCTATAGCACCAAACTAAACTGCATAGTGAAAAACTCTTCTTGCAACACTTCTATAGGTAAGATGATGAAATATAAACTATGTTTAGTTTTTGTGTACATGTGTGTGTGTGTGTGTGTGTGTGTGTGTGTGTGTGTGTGTGTGTGTGCGTGTGTGTTTGTATGTGTGTGTGTATGTGTGTGTGTGTGTGTGTGTGTGTGTGTGTGTGCGTGCGCTCGCGCGGATGTGTGTTAGAATGAACGACGAAGCAGTTAGTGGTACAAGTGGTACAACACAAGCGCAACCCACAACTCTTTCTCAGAAAAGAAAGCTAACTCTCCACAGTGAGGAAACACACTTGTTACAAAACATGCTTGCCCTGCATTTCTCTTCTCCATTACGGCACTTGCTTGACTCGCACACTGGCACCCCATTTAAAATCAAACAACTTCAGATGTGTGCACTGTTCGTAAATCATATCACTGCTACACTTCTTACTTCAGAACTGGCAGAAATTGGACGACTTCGTGCTGTTAATGCTTTGTGTCTAATCACTCTAATATTAATAACAATAATAATAAACTAACACTGTGTACAGCACTATAGCAGCCGTTATGTAGTTTCTGCTGTGTCGTGGTGTCAATTAACTCATTTATCTCTTTCGAAGCGAATAATGAAGCAATTTTTGGACTACTGCAGGTGCTATCTAACACTTGTAGAAGACTTTTCTTCATGTATGGAGCATTTGATACGTATATGTCTAACTTTTATCATCAGCGATGTACGGGACAAAGCACAAAATATGTGTGTAGTGGGTGGACTATGTGAGGAACTTGTAACTTTCACCAGATCAATACTACTAATTGGTACAAAATACTTATTGATAACTTATATAACCAATATTCAAGTATTACAGTGTTACAGAATTATGATAATAGCGATGATCTTTTGAAAAAATATAGTTTTGTGACTGAAACAGAATCTAATCGTTATTTTTGACACCTCCGAAAATTTCAATTTACCCCTCAGGGGATAAATACCCCCAGGTTGTGAACCACTGGCGTAGAGACACACTGTCACTGTTTAGTGCAGAATCACACCAATGCCGATGTACGGCACAGATATCTCGCGGTGAAAAATCGAACACATTAGAAACGGTAAACGCGACCAATACAGAGAAAGCGAAACGAGTGTCCAAAGCTATGCGATCCAGACTCGTATACAAGCTGTCGAGAGAATTTTTCCTCATTGGAGACATACGGAGGAGCCTGATCCTACCCAACGCCACTGCTTCGGAAAATCTACTAAAACACTGAAAGAAAAAAGGGAAGACATACTCCAGAATTTTACCGAACAGTACCCATGATTGACCGAACAAGGACATTCGAGATGCGACATTTGGCAGTACACGGTTCACACTACCTTATTTCAACCCAACGCAACATGTGAGTGGAAAATGTCTCACCGAGCATGCAACATTTACCATATTGAAGTCTGCAGAAAAAGGATACAGTCAATAATTAACTATGCAAACCATCAAGTGTAAAATTGCCTCTTATATTATTATATTTGTACTTTGAACCTGTCTGGCTATTCAGGTGAAATAAATGTTTTATTATTAATATGGTCTACATTCACCTTTCGTCTTCTTGAAACCAACTGGGGATACTTCCAAAGAGTTCTCTGAATGTCAGTGGACGCTGGCAGTCTAGAACCGAAACCAGGCTAGGTACTGATGTTGGATATTGGAGTCTGGAGTGGGGTCAACGTTCTAAATCATACCAACCATGTTCCGCTGGATGAAGATTGGGACTCTGGGCTTGGGAGTCCGTTCCAGGGATGTTATTGTCTACAATACATTGCCTCACCAACGTTTCTTGACGATAGGATGCATTTTAATCGCGACACAAACAGTTTTCATCTCAGAACTGTTCCTCTACTGTGCGCAGTACAGACTACTGTAAAATTTGTTCGTATCCTTGAGCACTTAGTGTTTTCTTAAGTGCAATGAGGGAACCACAATCCAACCACGAAAAACATCCGCTTACCGCAAAACCACCTACTCCGGGCTTCAAATGGTTCAAATGGCTCTAAGCACTATGGGACTTAACATCTGAGGTCATCAGTCACCTAGACGTAGAACTACTTAAACCTAACTAACCTAAGAACATCACACACATCCATGCCCGAGGCACGAATCGAACCTGCGACCGTAGCAGCCGCGTGGATCCGGACTACTCCGGGCTTCACTGTTGACACTATTCAGGATGGCAGGTAACGTTCTCAAGGCATTCGCCAATCCCAGACCCTTCCATAAGATTGTCACAGGGTACAGCGTGAGTCACCAATCCAAATCGTTCGTCACCGGTCACATTGGTTTGTACTTGCACTCTTCAAGTTGCCATTACCCATCCCAAACAATGAGTGTGCTTGAACTCTTTCTACACAGGGCCCATACAGTTTGGGATGTAGATAGTTTGCCTAAAGATCATCCACGTTTAAGGACAGCGTTCAGAGACAGTGGATACTCGACCTGGCAAATTAAAAGAGCATTTTCAGCTGAAACCAAGAATCGGGAAGAGTATAAACAGGAGAACGAGCCAGCAAAGCCTCTAGCTTTTATTCCCTTCGTTGGAAGCGTTTCCTTCAAAATAGCAAGAATCCTTAATAATTTTCAGGTGAAAGTGTTTTTTCGCCCACCATCTACGATTTCGGACCTGCTGGGATCGGTGGAGTGTAATTCGATATTGCGGAAGGTGGAAATTTACAAAATATCTTTCCAGTGTGGTATGGCCTATGTAGGACAAACAACATGCGCAGTGGGAGAACGTTGCACAGAACATAAACGTTGCATTCGCCTTCTGGCAACCCAGCAAGTCTGCAATTGAGGAACATCCTTCTGTAACCGTAAATATGACCATGTGCGGCAATACAACCAGCGCAATAAATGAGGTAGAATGGAGAACGTCTTAGTCAGTCTTCGATGGCTCACCTGAAAATGACTGGCTGTTGCCCAGTTGAAATATCGTGGAGTGAAGTTTACGAGCCGGCCGGTGTGGCCGTGCGGTTCTAAGCGCGTCAGTTTGGAACCGCGTGACCGCTACGGTCGCAGGTTCGAATCCTGCCTCGGGCATGGATGTGTATGATGTCCTTAGGTTAGGGATTTTCTCTGCCTCGTGATGACTGGGTGTTGTGTGATGTCCTTAGGTTAGTTAGGTTTAAGTAGTTCTAAGTTCTAGGGGACTGATGACCTTAGATGTTAAGTCCCGTAGTACTCAGAGCCATTTGAACTAGAAACAGTGATGTAACTTCCAGAAAACCATCTGAAGATGAACCTCAAAAGGTTCGTTAATTGGTTCATGGAATAATTGAATAAATTTTGTAAAAAGTGACTAGTTGCAGTTTCATGTATTTACATTCAATTAACAGTCACGGGTTCTAAAATATCCGTAATGGATAAGCTTAATTATGTGTCGTATCTTGTAAACTGTTTTCAGTTTTCGATCTTGATTTTACGAAAGCAAGTGTAGGAATGGAAGCAATCGTTCCTGCAGAAGACTGTCTGAAGTACTGTTTGAATCGTAGACGAGATGATTAACGTTAAATCATATTTTATTTTGTGAGTCAGCATGTTCTCAAGTGTTTTCAGTGGTAGTCACGCTCACTGTCGTATGAAGCGTAATTTGGTTCTAATAAAGTGATATAACGTGCCGGAGCATATGAGACAGTGTTGTGCGCCGCAGGATGCAGACCTCCCTGTAGAGCTGTACGTCTCTCCGATGCCCACAGAAATAATTTACGCGTTATTCTGCTTTCACAGCGGTGCTCCAGTAAACCGTGAAATACGCCTAGCATCTAGTGTGCTAAATCACCGTTTCCTTCGCCGTTGTCAGCCTCCAACCGTCCGCTAGCGCTCTCATGGAGTGATGCGTCACCCGCCGCGATCCCGTACGTTTACATCAGGGGACTACACCATGACACGTGCGAGTGAAGCTTTTCCTCTCTTCAGACGTTTTTCTTAAAGTCTCGAGAAAAGAAACAAGGAAATTAAGATAGTCGAAAATGGGTTCATTAAATAGGCAGCACAGGCACGGAAAGGACTGCGGCGGAGCTAGGACCTGGACTGAGTTCCTTTCAATACAATGAATCTAGTATTTGGCTTAAGCAATTTAAACATATCAGGGTAGACATCTGGACGGTCAGTCGTTGATAAGAATCTGCCTGTCCCCACAGCGAGTCCTGTGCATTCACGTAACATAGCCCGCATCTCGCGGTCGTGCGGTAGCGTTCTCGCTTCCCATGCCCGGGTTCCCGGGTTCGATTCCCGGCGGGGTCAGGGATTTTCTCTGCCTCGTGATGGCTGGGTGTTGTGTGCTTTCCTTAGGTTAGTTAGGTTTAAGTAGTTCTAAGTTCTAGGGGACTGATGACCATAGATGTTAAGTCCCATAGAGCTCAGAGCCATTTGAACCATTTCAAGTAACATATTGATTTTCCTTCTTCTCTGCTGCGTATGTATACTTTTATTTTGGTAGACAGTGTGAGGTAGCGTCATAATTAGGTAGAATTCGAATCCTACGTCGACACCGGGGCCTAGTATCCTAGTTTCACTCTCGATCTTCGCGCAATAGTTAGTGACACGTCCTCGTGGGCTTTAAAGACATAGGTAGTCACTTCTCAAGTTTAGATGGCTAGCAACACAAGTTTACATTTGATGATTATGTATGTTTATATAGTCTTTGACGATGTCTTCCACACTAGATGACAAAACGTTGACGTATTCCTGAGCACTTTGAATTGTAATTCCTTTCACCATCATATAGCGTCCTCCATTTTCATTCTATTAAAGTGGTATGTCTTTCACACAAACATCATATCATCATTGCTGCAAACACAGGCATTTAAACCCTTAATAATCAAACACCAAGTTTGTTTATGTGAAATAGCCTGTGACATAAAATGCGATTTCTTTTCTTACGATGTCAGGTGTGATCTAGATCTTGGGGTCTGTATAGCCCGAAAGTAAATACAGGGGCCGTATTTTTCACGATGATGAATCTGTGAGCCTTGTTTGAAGAACTGCAAGTACTAGTGCATTTTCTCTTTGAATGAATCTTACGACGTCTAGGGTGTTTCATTACAATTAGTTTGGACATTGCACCATGTTAAATGTGCATTCAGTATTCAGTTCTGTATTTTAACTTTTTGGGTATTGTCATACAGCGTGATTCAGCTGCCCCTACCAATGGGTTTCATGCAGCCCACAATGCATTCAAACATTAAATGCAAGATTTTCGTATTCTCTCGCTCGCTATACGCGAACTATTAGCCCTGTCGAAGAAATGAACAGAACTTTTTTGTAGGAAGTTCAATGTAATTAAATGTTGTACTGAGATACATTTGTGATGCTGCCCTCAGTTTTTGGGTTCTGCCACTTTTGCACGTTTTTGTTGAATAATTCAATAACTATGGCCTCTAGCGAAAACGTATCCCAGTATAAAATTTACCTAAATTTAATTTTCTGCAAAAAGGTCCTCTTCATTTTTCTGTAGGACCAGTAGTCTGCACATAGCAAGGGAGAGAATATGAAAATATTGTTTTTGGTATTTGAAGGTATTGCGAGTTGCAAAAATGAAACCCCTCGACAGTTGTGGATCAATCACTCTGTTTATTCAGTTTGTGATATAAAGGTGTGTTCAGTCAAACATACTTTCTTCCCACTGTTTCTCCTTTATTCTTTCACTTAGTGTTCATCCCATTTAGTACAGGGTCCGCTGTACTCAAGCATTTGTCCAATTTATTTCATTCATTCACGTTTGCCGCACGATCCCTTTCCTGTCGCAACAGGAGGGAGGCAAGTCATGCGTGCCACCTATCTGTGATCTGTGTAAACTTTGTTCTGCGTGTTGTCTCATATTAACTGTTTATGGTTCGTGTTTTATGAAGCGGAAATTGGCGATGAGCCCACCATTTCTCTAAACGAACGTTGTAAGCCACCTAAAATCTACAATCAGGCTGGCCTGTGCACCAGTCACTGTCGTTAATCCCCCTTGTAGACTCGATCCTCGTCTGGCTCACTTCCCTGCCTTGAGAGTTGGCACGCTATGCATTACCCTATTCGAACCGGTATCCTTCTCGCTATTGAAATTTTCACAGACTTCAGTGTCTAAGCAGTATTTCAGCTTACAACTCACAGCACTGAGATTTACAGCTCCTTTTCCAATTCCTGTGAGGCACATAACGAGAGAACAGTGCAAATAAAACATGTATTGCATAATGCATAAACTGTTGCCGGTGTACTTGTCGCGTTAATCCATTACGAAAGTCTGGCTCTTCCACATTACCCACCACAGTCTTCATCGGAAAAGCAGCTGGACAGCACTGTACCAGATATAAATGACAAAGTAGATCAAAAACACTTGATCTACACAACGTTTTCGCTAGGTTTCCCTTGGTTGTCTTACGAATGGCGAACTGCAAGCCCACTCAAATTTTAGAAACTGACTACCCCTCTGGCTCACTCTAAGTTTTCAGTGATGTTTCGCCTTAAAGTCCAAAGTCCGCAACAGAGCACAGAACTCTCATCGGTAGGGAATTAAGAAATTTAACAGAAAGAAAAAAAGTGACATTGAGTGATGGCGCAACTGTGATCTCTGGTCACACTGACCACTCATATGAGGGTCGTTCAGTAAATAAGACAACATATATTTTTTTTTATGAAAGCAGGTTGGTTCTATTCAGGATTCCAGTACACAACATTATTCGACAATTTTTCTAAGTAATGTCTTTTCAGTGCGACGGTCTTACGCCACCTTAGTGGGATGGCCTATACTCCCTCCCACCGGATCCCAATCTATTGGTCGGTGTCAGAGCCAAGGTTTAGTTTCATCAGTAACCCAGCCCACCCTGCACCACACCCTTCCCCTTGATTGATGTACCGGTTCACGTGTTGTGGAACTCCGCACAGATCGCCCTTCGTTACTCTTTATGGTCTTCTGTTAAGAGGCGAGGAGCCTAGCAAGCACACACCTTAGAGTACCCCGACTGGTGGACGAGTGTGTCAGCACTACCAACAGAGACCGCCACTTGAGAAACGAGGTGTTCGATTTCGATCCATCGATCATCTCGAATGAGAGTGTCTGTGCGTTCCAACAGTGCAGGAGTTACAGTTGTGTACAGCTGGTCAGCGTGAGGGGGATTGGACAGGTGTCCGCGACCTCGTTGCGATGATGACAGGCGTCTCGCCCTACGACACGCCGTGCTTTTGTTCACTGGCAGGTCTCCATAGATATTCTGCAAGCGATTCTCTGGTTTTCGACAAAAGAAACCCAATGAGAGCTCTTTGTTTGGAACGCACCTCCATCACAGACGCCATCTCGAAGGATAAACAGCCCCACCGCCTATCGGAATTTCATGAAACTGTAGGAGCCGAAATGGGAATACTCCAAGGTTTCCCACAACAGAGTTATCATATTTTCCAGGGAAATTGGGCGAAGAAAAGAAATGTGTTGCATTACTTATTGAATGCCCTTCGCACATCTGTGCAATTCCGTTATTTCATTGGGAGTCAGCTGTGTGCCAATAATTTGCGGCACATATTTCTTCCTTGCTAACCTGACCCGCCACTACAGCACTGTTATCGCACTGGTGCTCGCCTCGGGAGAGTGGTCCGTGTCGTTTGTGGTGTAGGTAGCGCCACGCCGAGCTTTGATGGGACTATATGAGGCAGGTGAGAGACGGTCACCTGTGCCGCGGTCAACATGAACACGTTTTCCGGAAGCGAGTGCGGCGGTCAGGAAGCCTACGCCACCGCGGGCGGTCAGTGTGGGGCGGGGGGGGGGGGGGGGGGGGTTACCGAGGTCCTGCCGCTGCTGAAGCTAACGAGGCTACCTACTCTGGAGACGAGGACAGTGGAGTAAGAGATGCAAACAACTACCCGGGCGTCCGCTGATACCAATGCCACCTGCAGGGCCGATTTTGAGATGTTGGTCTGACTCGTCTCCATCAGGGCACCAGACCGAACTTGTCGCAGGGGCTGCAGCTGCAGCTGCGTGGTCAAAAGGTGGACGACGGAGTGAGTTAGTGAACAGCCAAGAAAGAGGAAGCATTCTTCAAATTGGGTGCGCCAAGAAGCCGCTTTCTTGACTTCACTAATAGTCAGTACGGAGCGTGGACACAAGAGTCTCAGTGGGGCAGTTGCCAGCTTTTCCTGCGTGAAAGGACAGCGATACCTTAGGAGACGCAGACAGAGGCTTCCACATTACAAATGCCGCGCTAGCAGGGTGCTATAGTGACCGACAGTGGTATTTTGGTCGGCTGAATGACGCAACATAGCGTAGGGGAAGGTGGGGTAAGTGGCCACTCTAAGGGAAATTAGATTTTCACGAAACCACGTTTACTGATAGAACCTTCTCGCTTACACATTTTGAATCTACTTATTGTAAGGTATCACATCAAATATTTTTAGGGTAAAAAATAATGTATGAGAGCTATATGCATTATTCTAAAAGCTTACACAGTGGCCATTTTTTCCTACCTAGGGGGTAAAGTGGCCAGTGCCATCGCAGCAGCGTACCGTGTTTGTTGTTCTGATTTTCGGATATATTTTTAGGTGTCTTAATAGCTAGCGGCTGGAGCAGACTTTTGTATGACGCCAAATGTAACTGAACAGAGACGGTTTTTAATATTATGACTTAATTAACTGAAAATCGTTACAAAAGGATTGAATGACGGATGAGAGCTTTTTATATAAAAGGTTTTAGAATTCAGTCTGATCTTTAGTATTATGTGTGACGTATGGAAGTAACTAATTATTATTGGGTAAACATCTTGACCACTTTGTCCGATGAGTACCGTTGCCACTGTTCGTAATTGGACACCGTGTCGGCATTACTAGTTTACAGCAGAAACTATCAAAACAAGTGAAACAACAAGGAACTACTTTTTGAAGCCAAAATACGTTTTTCCAATATTGGTACTGTAAGTAAGTCTTGCCCCATGTACAAGTAAGGCAAGTAACATGATCAATATAAATCATTTACACCAAATGACTCAAAACTAGAAAAGTTTGTAGCAAAGTAGTAAGTAACTGAGCAAGCTTCCTCTGCCAAACTCGCTGCAACAACTATAGTGCGTATTACAACTAGTTTGACGACTTCTCGGAAACATCAGCACTTTCCAGGTCAAAAAATATGCAGTGACCACTTTTCCCGCCCTGGTTACTTTATCCTACTTACCCCTAGAGTAACAGTGAGACAAGTTATCAGTAATACAGGGTGTTTAAAAATAAAATGTTCAGAAGTGACCTCAGACCGTGAAAAGGGTAACTAACTTACGGAAATATATGATATGGCGCAGTATGCAGTATATTTTCAAGCTTTATTCCGCCTAGCACTGTTAATTTCCGACGTTCCCGCGAATTATTTACTCCACCAGCCATCATGGACTCGCATAACCGTGCAGAGTGTGCGTAGTGTTGCCTATGGTTTCATGAATCCAGATCCGTTAGTACAGTCAGACATAATTCAGTACTAAATATCACAAACCACAACGTCAACAACAAAACTGTTATTAATTGGTAGAGTCCTTTAACCGAAACTGGCTGTGTATCACATAGGGCGCCGGGTCATGATCAGCGAGAAGTCTGTGACACAGCAACTGAACAAGTTCAGCAGTCTTACATTCGTAGTCTACGTAAATCAACGATACGTGCCAACTTAGAAGCGAATATTAGCAGTGTTACAGTGTGAAAGGTATTACAGAAATGGCTACATTACCCTACAAAAAGGATCTGCCGCAAGACTCAAGAAAAAGCGACAAAGGAAAAGCTGAGTTTTGTGTAGAAATGTTCAACAAAATGCACACTGAAACGATTTTCTTAATAAAATTGTGTTCAGTGATGAAGGCACCTTCCGAACTTGCCCTAAAGTGAATCGGCTTAACGTTCCGATACGGGATGAGCAGAAACCTCGTCACGTAGTAGACCATTTAGGGGACTCGCCTAAGGTAATTGATTTTCGTGCTGTAATAAGATTTAGATCCTTTCTTTTTTGTCAAGTCAACCGTAACTGGCATATCGTACCAGGACGTTCATGAACATTATCTAATGCCTCCATTACAACAGTATATAGGCACAGAATTTTTATTTTCCAGTAATATGGCGTGACACCATATTATCGCGAAGTTCTCGCGTATCTCCATAGGAGTGTGCCGACTTCAACTGGACGTGTTGGAAAAATATCCTGCCCACAATGATCTCCTGATTTAACCCCAGTGGACTTCTGTATATGGGGTTTCATTAAAGACAGTGTTTTTTTTTGTTTTTTTTTTCTTCGTTTCCGAGAAGCGTCCACGAGCTGCGACAGCGGATATCACCAAGATTTGCTTTATAGGATGTGGCGGGAAATTGATTACGTGTGGACAGTCCGCAGCTCGTGGTCGTGCGGTAACGTTCTCGCTTCCCGCGCCCGAGTTCCCGGGTTCGATTCCCGGCGGGGTCAGGGATTTTCTCTGCCTCGTGATGACTGGGTGTTGTGTGATGTCCTTAGGTTAGTTAGGTTTAAGTAGTTCTAAGTTCTAGGGGACTGATGACAATAGATGTTAAGTCCCATAGTGCTCAGAGCCATTTGAGCCATTTTTGAACGTGTGGACATTTGCCGTGTTACAGAAGGTAGCTACATCGAACATTAGCAAATAAAACTTCAAGTTATACTGCATCAAGTTACACTGTATCAGACATTTCTGTTAAGTTATTCACCTTTTTCACAATGAAAGCTTACTTTGTATAAGTAATTTATAAACACCCTGTATTCCAGACGTAAAGTCCGTGAGTACAGTGTGGAGTGTTGGGATTATTCTGTGTGGGTGTCCAGTTGTTTTCTCTTAGAGAAAGCCATATTAATCTCGTAATTATTTAGCCTTTTCCGACGATATACGGATATGTTGAATAATCAGGTCTTCTCCCAGTTGTTAGCGTCCTTCTCGCACGATGTTTCGATGTGACTCGCAACCTTATTCAGGTATTCCCTGAGACTGTTCCATGACATTTTTCCCCTCTGACGGAATAAAGTGGCCTATTCGGATGGTCTACTGTATTATTTAGCCAATAGGTATGTTTTGGTTGTGGTGTGGGGACTCTATTTTATTCTGAGATGGGAAAATTTAGTCTGGGAGGGCATGTCTCCTAATTAGGAGCTTTTGGGAGATCTGGGGGCAGCTCTGGTGTTCGCCGTGCGGCCGAGGGTCTTTGGGTGGATAAATTCCAGTATTTATGCCTGGATGGTGTTAGGCGCTCGGTTTTCGGCCCGGGATGCGTCAGGCGCTCCACCCGTGGTCCGAGTGCGCCAGGGGCGGTTCCTGTGGTCCTCTCTTGCGGCTGGTGCTCCGACCGAAGTCCGCACCCGTCTTGATTGTCCACTGCTGTTGTCCCCTCGTCTGATGCTCTGTTTCGTGTCCGCGCTGGCCCAGGCGTTCTGTCTGACGACTGTTGCCGCCTTGACCGTCCTACGGTTTCTTGTACGTCGTATGTGGAAACTTCGCCTGCTGGGTCGGGCCTCCGGTGTTGTACGTCTGATCGGGCGCTCCGAGTGTTCTGCCTCCTCCGTGGGAAAGTCGGGTGTTGTTAATTTTATGCTGTGAGTATGATTGACCTTGTATGTGACGTAGGGAAAATTGCTATCCTGTAATTGCTTTGTGAGTGTGTATTATTTTGTATGTGCCCTTGCATAGAAAATTATAATTGCAAAATTTTTATAGATAGCTTGGTAGTGAGTTGATAGTAGAGTTGTTTTGGTGAATAGTTGGCGGTGGGAGTGCTTGTACGAGGGCTGTTCGGAAAGTAAGGTTCGATCGGTTGCCAAATAAAAATCACAGCGAAAATCAAAACTGTTTTATTTGCAAGAGTAAGCTACAAAAAAATGGTTCAAAACGCTCTGAGCACTATGGAACTTAAGATCTGAGGTCACCAGTCCCCTATAATTTAGAAGCACTTAAACCTAACTAACCTAAGGACACCACACACATCCATGCCCGAGGCAGGTTTCGAACCTGCGACCGTAGCGGTCCCGTGGTTCCAGACTGTAGCGCCTAGAACC
This sequence comes from Schistocerca americana, assembly GCF_021461395.2. Lineage (NCBI taxonomy): Eukaryota > Metazoa > Arthropoda > Insecta > Orthoptera > Acrididae > Schistocerca > Schistocerca americana. The sequence continues at coordinate 186,610,209 of NC_060123.1, forward strand.
GCTAGGCCACCCCGGCCGGCAGTTAGCTACAACTTCCAACTAGTTTCCTACAAAGTCACCGCTCTCACTGAGACATTTGTCGTTGCATTGTAACAACTTTCCAATAACTTCGCCACAGAAGGTGCCAAAATGTTTTCTACATATCCATCGGTTCATGTGAGGAGGGAGGGAACTCTGAGGGAGCCAACTCCGGGCTGCATGGTTGGTGACGAAGACGTCCCATCGAAACCGCTGAAGGAGCCACGTCTTCGCCCCGGCAGTGTGCGGCCGAGGATTGTCATGAAGAAGAAAATGAGTGGCAGTTACGTTGTGTGGCCTGCTTCAAATCAGGCAAAATTTCTCACAGGCACTCGTACTTGGTGGTATACATCACTTTCCAGGCTTCTTTACGAGCCCACTGTGCGACCAGAATTGAAAAGAGCGACCTTAGGCGATCGATGGTCATTCTAGAGACAATTTCCGACACGTCTATGTGAAGCTTCATCGGATTTCTACTGTGGTTTCCATTTCGCGATCGATCGGATCTTACTTTCTGAATAGCCCTCATAGATCTAGATTTATTAGAGTACTAATGTAAGTAAACAGCAAATAAATCCTCTAATTTTTTGCTTGTTCCGAGAGATTATTGTGGAAGCTATCTGCAAAGCCTTGTGCCTGTCGAGACCCATTGAGAACAAATCCGAGGTCAACGATGTAGAACAGTTCTATTGAAAAGTACCTAAGCAAAAAAACTCTTCCGTTGGAGAAAATATAATCACTACAATAGTGAATGATTGTTCGTGATTGTTACTGAATTTACGCACTTCCGAAGTTGGGCTGAGCGCCATAATGATGAAACATCCTATGTTTAATATTCTCTCAGAAGTAGAACAAAATAACGTAGTGAAGGTCGACCGTCTATAACAAGCTCCTCTTCCCCTCCGATCCTGAGGCCAAGTCCTGATGACGATGAGCACAGACGCTGATGGACCACTCGGTCGGCGATGGTTGGTGCGGCACGGTGTCGTACATAGTGAAGGTCCTGACCGAGATAGTGATTGAAGAACTGCAGCCGGCCGGGATGGCCGAACGGTTCTAGGCGCTGCAGTCTGGAACCGCGCGACCACTACGGTCGCAGGTTCGAATCCTGCCTCGGGCATGGATGTGTGTGACGTCCTTAGGTTAGTTAGGTTTAAGCAGTTCTAAGTTCTACGGGGACTGATGACCTCAGAAGTTAAGTCCCATAGTGCTCAGAGGCATTTGAACCATTTGAAGAACTGCAGGCGCAGTCGGCGCTTGGTCCAGAGCGCGATGGATGGTGCTGTGTAGCAGCTTTGCACCGCCCTGAATACCCAGGCCGCGTACTGAAACTAGAGGAACCATTTTCGACCACGTGGCCCACGGAGGCAAATTGGTCCTTGGGGCCAGCGACTTCTGGCGGCGCCTGCGCTTCTGACTGCTAGCTACCTCAGGACGCGTAATTGAAGCTCTGTCGTCGGCTGAGGATGCCCCTTCGCTGGTAGGCCGCTGGTACACCACTGCTATTGCTATCAGATGGATTGCAGCTGTGTCGGGCTACTGCCGCACACAGCAGTATTTCCTTTGTCAGTTTGGTGTCTGTAACCAAACGTCATACATTATGAATTACTGCCCCAATTTTCTTCACTACCACAATGTCTCATTTAAATTTTGTGATATTGTGCTGAATTAGTTTTATGTTTTTTATGTTATGTTATCGTGATCAGAAAAACTGCTTCAACTGTATAATAAATATTTATTTATGATCCATCTAAACAGGACAAAAACTTATAAAGACATAGTTTCAGCTAAAACGCAGTTGAACTGTACACGAAACTATATTGGAAAATTATGTACTCACATTTACCTCAGGACATAGCTCAAATGATAACCCCGTAGATGACCCAACATACTCTGCCTATTGTGATAAAAATGTTCAACAGGGAAGGGGTCCAATTTAAAATACGGCAGAAAGCAGGGCATATCTTCCCCACACAGGAAACCTAGAATCAGGATAAAACGGAAAACTAGTTGGATGTAGAAGTGTAAAACATTGATATGTGTGCGTGATGGAACCTACATTCAACTGTTGTTGTTGTTGTTGTGGTCTTCAGTCCTGAGACTGGTTTGATGCAGCCCTCCATGCCACTCTATCCTGTGCTAACTTCTTCATCTCCAAGTACCTACTGCAGCCTACATCCTTCTGAATCTGTTTAGTGTATTCATCTCTTGGTCTCTATCTACGATTTTTACCCTCCACGCTGCCCTCCAATACTAAATTGGTGATCCCTTGATGCCTCAGAACATGTCCTACCAACCGATCCCTTCTTCTAGTCAAGTTGTGCCACAAACTTCTCTTCTTCCCAATCCTATTCAATACCTGCTCATTAGTTGTATGATCTACCCATCTAATCTGCAACATTCTTCTGTAGCATCACATTTCGAAAGCTTCTATTCTCTTCTTGTCCAAACTATTTATCGTCCATGTTTCACTTCCATACATGGCTACGCTCCATACAAATAGTTTCAGAAACGACTTCCTGACACTTAAGTCAATACTCGATGTTAACAAATTTCTCTTCTTCAGAAACGCTTTCCTTTCCATTGCCAGTCTACATTTTATATCGTCTCTACTTCGACCGTCATCAGTTATTTTGCTCCCCAAGTAGCAATACTCCTTTACTACTTTAAGTGTCTCATTTCCTAATCTAATTCCCTCAGCATCACCTGACTTAACTCGACTACATTCCATTATCCTTGTTTAGCTTTTGTTGATGTTCGTCTTATACCCTCCTTTCAAGACACTGTCCTTTCCGTTCAACTGCTCTTCCAAGTCCTTTGCTGTTTCTGACAGAATTACAATGTCATCGGCGAACCTCAAAGTTTTTTTTCTTCTCCATGGGTAAAATAAATCGCATAGAGCAGGGGATGTATGATTGTACCATTGGCAACGAATATCAAGTCTAGAGACTTTATTTCACCGTATCAGGTGGACGTAAGTTCCATCACCTACATATATCATTGCTTTATGCTCTTATATCAAATTAGTTTACCGTATTAATCTTATTCTGGATTTCCTGTATCAGGATGATGTTCCCTCAATTTTGCCGTATTTTAAATTCAGCTACCGGCCTCTTGCCGATGGAATATTTTTGTCAGAAATTGAGAGAGGATGTTCGGTCATCTACGGGGTTATCACTCGAACTAAGTCATGAAATAAATGTGACTACGTAATGTTTGTATATAGTTTCATGTATAGTCAACTACGCTTTAGCAGAAACTGGATCTTTATACGTTTTGCTCTAGCTTGTATACAAATGTATCCTTCAATATGTGGTTCTAATGCTTTGAAACTGTTTCGACCATAAATAAACGTTTATCACACAGATGAAGAGGTCATGTTCGTCATTATAGGATTCCACGGCTGTGGATGCTCACAACACAAAATTTTGCTGCTTTAATCTTATTTCACGTCCTACCTTCAGTAACTGAAATGGACTTGTTGTCAAACGTCAAAAGGATATTTTATGTACAATAAATTATTTGCAAAAGCTGATCCCTGTAACGGGACATCCTTTTCTAGCATTACTTATCCTCAACACTACTTGTCGATACCAGTGTTATTTTTCAATATTTGACGGGTCAATATTATCTCAGCTGCTTTTCTGAAAACTTTCAGATAATTTTATACACAATACGTTATATTTCAAAGCAAAATTTGTGAAAAGGTATTACGATATTTTCGATATTACAGTCGATTAGTACTAGCTCTGAATGTACAGTTAAAAGTATTTTTTATAGAAACATTTGAAAGTAGGAATTATTTTACACACTTAAAATTTCTATTATTAATTACGCAGTCTACTACTGTTTTTATTTCTTGATTCATGTATGAAATAATAATCGAAACTAATGGAAATTCATTTGTCTAGAAAATTTGTAAACCCTTCGGATTATTGTTATTTCCGCTGAGGTAACAGTAATTATGCCTCTGATGTGATCGGACTGCAACTTCAGCTTTATTAATGTGATATACTAAAATGTGACAAAATATATTAACATAACAACAAAAATTCTGCAACAACAATCTTCAAATTTATTTAGATCAGTTCAAACCATGAGGACCTAAAATGTGAGAATTTCATCTTCAAGAATCACACTCCTAGGCAAGAAGAGCTGAAGCCAACTCTCCACCCAGCCCCGACCCAACTCCATACAAAATCTACTCTGCAGTTGCTTTCCCGACGAAGAGAGTCGCAGTTATGGCTGAAAGGTCGGATTTTCATGGGTGATTAATGCAAAAATGCACGGAGAAAAGATTACACAACAAATCCGTCGTGTAATATTCGGTGGTTATTCCAGTGCCTGGCCTTTGATACGTCGCCCAATCCACCTGCTGCCATCGGCTACCTTAGAGGTGGCGCGCGGCTCAGTCTCGAGTTTTGGGTTACCTTCGGCAAGAAACGCACGGCGAGCTCGTCTGGAACCTCCGCAGGCGACAATTAACCCCGTGAGCTGCACGAGCCACGGTTGAGGCCCGGCTGCGTTGAAAGCGGGCGGCTGCGAGCGCACGCATGCCGGAACGCGATCCTGTTATTACAGATGCGATACCGAGCCGGCCCCAAGATACCGCCAGCGGTGCCCTAATTAAGTAATCCAAACAAGGGGCGGAATTTCAGGAGGCGTATCAAGTTGAGCTCTAAACACGCGGCGCGAGTGTAGTGCGAGGCTACAACACTAGCGCACAATTTCTGTCGGATCCCTCAAATACCGCAGCCCGCGACCGGAAAAAAAATATGTATCCGGGATCTCCACATCGCTACATACGACGTCACGCCGCAGCACTGCACCTCGAATCATGCGTCAATGTAGCCCTACGCAGCAAGGAGCACAATAGTTTCTAGGGCATATTGCTTTCTGGGTTTGCTCTCCCACCCCATCGTCAGCTACCCCTTTTCCCATTTATATTATGGCCTTACCCGCACCCCTGGTACCCTCCTGTCTTCGTGACATCGAATCCAACACCTTCCCTGTAAATACTCACCACCGGACTTCTATGCTTAAGACCACACCCTAATCTGAATTACTAAGAGAATATACCGGAGCACGGAACCCTACCCTGACTATAGGATACCTATCTAGCGGTTTCCAGAATCAACAAAAATTTGGTTTTAAATATGTCATATACATAGAGCCAGAATTTTAAATCTGAAATGGTGGTAGAATCTGTTCATTAAGATATATAATCTTACGCGAAATGATCAACACAGTAGGACAATTAAAACACAAACCGTGTATATGTCATGAGGCAGCATAACACACAACGCGCAAATACCCAGAATATATTCATGCAGTATTTGAGAACGAGAGCACTTACTGACTTACAACAAACTTTACACTCAATTCAAACCTCTTCAAAGGATTTATTCATTGACACCCCTTCGCCCCCTCCCCACAAAATGATGAAAGCGGTTTACTGCTTACTATATTTCCGCTGTTAATACATTAAAAGTGCCGCATGAAGCATGGAGTTTTAATTTATTACTTCTTTCAGATGGAAACCCAGTTCTAAGCAAAGAAGGGAAATCAGAAAGGTGGAAGGAGTGTATAGAGGGTCTATACAAGGGCGATGTATTTGAGGACAATATTATGGAAATGGAAGAGGATGTAGATTAAGATGAAATGGGAGATACGATACTGCGTGAAGAGTTTGACAGAGCAATGAAAGACCTGAGTCGAAACAAGGGCCCAGGAGTAGACAACATTCCATTAAAACTACTGACAGCCTTAGGAGAGCCAGTCCTGACAAAACTCTACCATCTGGTGAGCAAGATGCATGAGACAGGCGAAATACCCTCAGACTTCAAGAAGAATATAATAATTCCAATCCCAAGGAAAGCAGGTGCTGACAGATGTGAAAACTATCGAACTATCAGTTTAATAAGTCACGGCTGCAAAATACTAACGCGAATTCTTTACAGACGAATGGAAAAACTAGTAGAAGGCGGCCTCGGGGAAGATCAGTTTGCATTCCGTAGAAATATTGGAACACGTGAGGCAATACTAACCCTACGACGTATCTTAGAAGCTAGATTAAGGAAAGACAAACATACGTTTCTAGCATTTGTAGACTTAGAGAAAGCTTTTGACAAAGTTGACTGGAATACTCTCTTTCAAATTCTGAAGGTGACAGGGGTGAGAAACAGGCAGCGGAAGGCTATTTACAATTTGTATAGAAACCAAACGGCAGTTATAAGAGTTGAGGGGCATGAAAGGGAAGTAGTGATTGGGAAGGGAGTGAGACAGGGTAGTAGCCTCTCCCCGATGTTATTCAATCTGTATATTGAGCAAGCAATGACGGAAACAAAAGAAAAATTAGGACTGGGTATTAAAATCCATGGAGAAGAAATAAAAACTTCGAGGTTCACCGATGACATTGTAATTCTATCAGAGACAGCAAAGGACTTGGAAGAGCAGTTGAACGGAATGGACAGTGTCTTGAAAGGAGGATATAAGATGAACATCAATAAAAGCAAAAAGAGGATAATGGAATGTAGTAGAATTAAGTCGGGTGATGCTGAGGGAATTAGATTAGGAAATGAGACACTTAAAGTAGTAAAGGAGGTTTGCTATTTGGGGAGCAAAATAACTGATGATGGTCGAAGTTGAGAGGATATAAAGTGTAGACTAGCAATGGCAAGGACAGCGTTTCTGAAGAAGAGAAATTTGTTAACATCGAAGTCGTTTCTGAAACTATTTGTGTGGAGTGTAGCCATGTATGGAAGTGAAACATGGACGATAAATAGTTTAGAGAAGAAGAGAATAGAAGCTTTCGAAATGTGGTGCTACAGAAGAATGCTGAAGATTAGATGGGTAGATCACATAACTAATGATGAGGCATTAAATAGGATTGTGGGGAAGAGAAGTTTGTGGCACAACTTGACTAGAGGAAGGGATCGGTTGGTATGGCATGTTCTGAGGTATCAAGGGATCACCAATTTAGTATTGGAGGGCAGCGTGGAGAGTAAAAATCGTAGAGGGAGACCAAGAGATGAATACACCAAGCAGAGTCAGGAGGATGTAGGCTGCAGTAGGTACTGGGAGATGAAGAAGCTTGCATTGGATAGAGTGGCATGGAGAGCTGCATCAAACCAGTCTCAGGACTGAAGACCACAACAACTACAACAGACCACAACAACAACAATACTAGTGACTCAATTGGCAACTTACTTGGTACATAGGATCCACATGCTGTTGTTGATGTCGTCTTCAATCCGAAGACTGGTTTCATGCAGCGCTCAATGTCGAACCTCTTCATCTCCGAATTATTACTGCAACTTGCATCTTTCTAAATGTGATTAATGTACATATCTCTTCGTCTCCCTCTACGGCTTTTACCCCCCCCCCCCCCCCCATTCTTTATAATATTGAATCGGTGATACCCTGATGTCTCAGAATGTGTTCTATCATCCAATCCCTTGTTTTGGGCAAGCTGTACCAAAAATCCTCGTCTCACCAATTCTATACGGTACTTCCTCATTACGTATGTGATTGACCCGTCTAATCTTCTTCTGTTTCATCACATTTCGAAAACTTCCATTCTCTAAGCTGTTTACCATCGATGTTTCACTTCCATACATAACTACAATCCAGACAATTATCTTCGGGAAAGACTTCCTAACACTGCTGTATTCTACAGGAAAGTAGTATTACACGAAAGTTGTGAACAAATAAATGAGGATTTACAGAAAATAAATGCATCGTGTAATGACTGGCAGTTATCTCTCAATATTATTAAGTGTAACCTACTGCGTATAACAAGGCAAAAATCCCCGTTAATGTACGAGTACAAAATAAATGTCCAGTCTTTGGATGCGGTAACATCCGTCAAGTATATAAGTGTGTGTATTCGAAATGATCTCAAATGGAATAATCCGATTATACAATTAACGGGCAAGGCGAACTCTAGATTGCGGTTTATTGGTACAATCCTGAAGTGATGCAGTCCTTCAACAAAGGAAATAGCTTGCAATTCGTAAGTTCGTCCAGTCATAGAGTATTGTTCGTCTGTATGGGACCCTTACCAGTTGGGTCTGATTAAAGAGATTGACAAGGTCAAAAGAAAAGCGGCAAGATTCCTGACCGGTATATTTAGCCATCGCGTGGGCGTTACAAATCTCATACAAAATTTGAAGTGGGACACTCTTGCAAATAGACGGCGCGCTTAGCGGAAGGGGATGCTCACTAAATTCCGACATCCGATCTTCACCGGGGATGTAGAGCATATATTATTGTCACCAAGTTTCAAATCGCGCAGTGATCACCATTCAAAGAGAAGGGAAATTAGAGCTCGTACTGAGGCGTTCAGACAGTCGTTTTTCCCTCGCGAGATCCGCGAGTGGAACAGACGGGGGAAATATGACTTTGGCGCCAATTGTGCCCTCCGCCACACACCGCTTAGTGACTAGCGGAGGATATACGTAGATACGTAGATGTAGATTCGATGTTAACAGTTTTGTCTTCTTCGAAAATGCTTTCCTTGCCATTGCCGGGGTACAGTTTATATCCTCTCCACTTCGGCCATCATCAGTTAATTTGTTGGCCAAATAGCAAAACTCATCTACTACCTTAAGTGTCTCGTTTCCTAATTCGATTCCATTACCATCACTTGATTTAATTCGACTACATTCCGTTATCCTCTTTTTATTTCTTTTGATGTTCAACTTATATCATCTCTTCAAAACACTGTCCATTCTGTTCAACTGCTCTTTCAAATCCTTTGCTGTCTCTGACAGAATTACAATGTCATCGACGAACGTCAAAATTTTTATTACTTCTCTCTGAATTTTAGTTCTTACTCCAAGTTTTTCTTTGGTTTCCTTCACTGCTTGTTCAATGTACATATTGAATAACGTCGGGGACAGGCTACAACCCTGTCTCCCTCCACTCTCAACCACTGCTTCCCTTTGAAGCCCTTCGGTTGTTATTACTGGCGTCTGGTTTCTGTACAAGTTGTAAATAGCCTGTCGCTCAGTGTATTTTACCCCTGCAGCCTTCAGAATTTCAAAGAAAGTATTGAAGTCAAAAGCTTTCTCTGAGTCTACAAATGCTGTAAAAGTAGGTTTGCATTTCCTTAATCTACCTTCTAAGATAAGTCGCACGGTCAGTATTGCCTCGCGTGTTCCTACATTATTCCGGAATCTAAACCGATCTTCCCCGAGGTCAGCTTCTACAAGCTTTACTACTCCTCTGTAAAAAAAATCGTGTTTGTATCTTACAGCCATGACTTATTAAACTGATAGTTCGGTCATTTTTACACGTCAGCAACTGCTTGCTTTGAAACTGGAATTAAGGCATTCTTCTTGAAGTCGGATGATATTTCGCCTGTCTGATACATATTGCACACCAGATGGAAGAGTTGTGCAATTTCTGGGTCTCTCAAGGCTATCAGTAGTTCCGACGGAATTTCATCTACTTCCTACTTCCTACTTCCCGGTCCTTGTTACGACATAGATTTTTCAGAACTTTGTCAAATGCACCTGCAAACTTATATCACTTCATGACACATAGCTTAGGAGATATGATGTCATAAACATTGAAGTACGTAAAAAACTAGCTTTGCTTAAAAAGGATTGCAGTGTTTTCATTCGACAGTTATCAAAAATATGCCAGCAGATCACATCGAACGAGACCAACAACGAATCGTCCACAATTTCGAAGGCCCTCTGACCACCCTGAATACAATTCAAATGGCTTTGTTTCGCTGAATAACCATATCTACCAATATCCTGCGGGCCCGCCTCGCTAGCCGCGCGGTCTAACGCCCTGCATACCGAGCGGGAAGGGATGTCCGTCCCCGACACGAATCCGCCCGGTGCTGTGTGCTGTCGTCCAGTAGGACATTTGTAAACGATAATTAAAAGTAACACCAGAACTACGGAGTCCACGAAAGGCGTATCTGAGTGACAGTTCGTAGATCTCGCGTGGCTGAGTTAGTTGAGTGCGTGGTCGTCATGCCAATGGGCCAGCGTTCAACTCCAACGATGACAATTTGTTGTAACTGTTTAAGCGTGAAACTGTTATGCGGGAGAACATTTTTCTGACAAGTAAATGAGCTTTATGGATATTATTTTGGCAGTCTGCTTTCGCTTTTATAGCTTTTGTAGTACATTTGTATAGACTTGTGTGGTGTTCTGTCGGACATGTGCGACAGAACAGACCCTACTCGTCATGAAGCAGCTAGTGAATTTATAGTTTCACAGAATAAACATCAACAATCTGAACAGCAGAATAGAGAAACAACATCACACATGCGAAAATATTAATAGCCCCATATAACACTTTCATGCATAATACAGCTAAAAAAAAGAGTTGTTATCAATGAGATGTGAACCGAAGACCCTTGGTACTACTATTTGACGCTCTGCTACCTTCCCCATGGAAGACATTAGATACTCACAGTTATGCTGTCCCTGTGCTCCGTAGTACTGGGCGTCACTTTTAATTACCGTTTACGCCCCTTCTGCTGGACGACAGGAATTAAATCGCTATTTTTCTTGATACCCTATCGACATACAACGTTTCATACCCATCTGAGCTTTGGGTGTAAGTGGCATAGATTTTGTATTTGATTCTTCTTTCTTTTTATGAAATACATGGGGAGATTCTGGTGAATACGACTGACAGTTTACTAAATCACGTAGGACAAGTTAATTAAATACGTGTGCAGGTAACCCACAAACACTTTTCCCACAGGTAAGCAACTATGCAATCTAACAGCAATACTGGGGTTAGTCCACATTCACCCAGGAGTGAGTTGGCATAAGCTGGTACGGATAAGAACACTTAGGCAGAACACAAAAATTTTAGAGGAAAAAAAAATTCGCTTTACCAAAAGTTAGAGTAAATTTGTTTTCAAGGTATAATTTCCTTAAAAAATTAAATTTCACATGAAGAAATAAAATTTGAAAAAGAAAGAAAAGCATCTGCTTAAATGTACAAACAACAGCATGAACTTAAATGTATGAACAAGCAAAGAATTCTGCAAAGAAATAAATTTTGCTTATTATTATGGCTACCTGTATTTATTGAAATAGAATTATCTCAGTGCTTTCAACCATGGAGTCTCGTTTCTTTAAATAGTATATTCAATTTTCATACAATTTTACTTAGTTTGCACCAAACTGAATTATCCTTGTCTGGTTATCTTCAGTTTTTCTGCTTTCTGAGCATGGTGGACAAGCAAATCACATTGTCATCGTTTTCGACAATCTCCGCAGAATATTATTTGTATGTATGTATGTATTACATCGGGGACCTAGAAACGACGGAGAAGCCTCGTCCCACCGTAGCCCTCAGTGGTTCACAACCCCACACCAGGCCACAACAGTCCACCCACCCCAACGTCACCCCACAGCGAACCCAGGGTTACTGTGCAGTTCAGTCCCCAGTGGACCTCACCGGCAACGTCTCATACAACACGAGTGTAGCCTCAAATGTTTGCGTGGTAGAATAATTATGGTGTACCCATACGCGGAAACGGTGTTTGCGCAGCAAGCACCGATACAGCGTAACCGAAACAGAATAAGGGGAACCAGCCCTCATTTGCCGGGGTAGAGTGAAAACCGCCTCCTACTGGACGACAGCACACAGCACCAACTGAATCGGTGTTTTGGTTGATAGTCTACCTACATACAATGTTGGCTACCCATCTGATTGACTGGCATCTGGAGCTTTGGGTGTTAGCCCTGAGCAGAGAGAGGAAGGAGAGAGAGAGGGAGAGAGAGAGAGAGATATAGAGAGAGAGAGAGAGAGACAGAGAGAGAGAGAGAGAACCATACACTGAAAGAAAACACTAAATAAAAAATATAAATATGACGACGCCCGACGAAGGAATTATGAAAGAAGTTATTCGACTTGGCACAGGCTAACATAGTTGTTAACTGTCCTCCTGAGGGATATCTTGCCAAGTTCAGCCCAACTGGCATGTTAGATCGTCAAAATCCCGACCTGGATGAAAGACGCTGCCTATAAGGCTCCAAATTTTCTCAATTGGAGAGTGATCGGACGACCTTGCTGGCAGAGATAGGGTTTTGAAAGCACAAAGACAAGCTGTTGAGACTATCACCGTGTTGCGGGCCAGTATTATCTGCCTGAATTGTAAGCCCAAGGTGGCTTTCAAAAAGGACAACAAAACGCGGCGTTCAATATCCCAAACGTACCGCTGTGCTGTAAGGCTGCCGCGGATGACAACCAAAGTGGTTCTGTTATGAACTGAAATAGCAACCCCACCACTCCTGTTTGTGGGGCAGTCAGGTTGGCCTCGCACCGCTCCAGACACGTCTTCGCTTCTCATCGGGACTGTGTTCGCTGAGGGACTCACCAACGAAGACAATTATACTCCAGTCCGTGAGATTCCAGGCTGAATGTTCCCTACACCACTGCAGACGGACTTGTCGGTGTACAGAGTTCAATGGTAGTCGGCGCAAAAGGCGCCGTGAGCTCAGCCCCCATCCTGTGAGCAGCTTATTAATGCTCCTTGTGGTCACTGAAGCACCAGTTGCATGTCAGATCTAATATAATGATGAATCCTGGGCTCTGTGTGCACCTCTGACGGTTGCTCGATCCACACCGACCGTCCTCTCTCTACGTCGACCGCTTCTACATTGACGCTGTGTTCGGGCATGGTTCACCCATTCCTGCCAACATCGTCGAATAGCGACATTGCTCCTATTTAAATGTCGAACGATTCGCCAGTTACGCCAACCGGCTTCTTTGAGTCCACCTACAAGTCCTCTCTCAAATGCTGACATCTGCATACATTGACCGCGCGCCTATCTGTGAGGCGTAGTTACTGTCCAACTGAGCACACAGACTGAAGTTCATCGAGATGTTCTGGTACAGAAATGGTCCCTATTGACTATCATTGCCACTTGTGCGGTGCCACTGTACTGCAGCATCGTACATACATCGCTCGGCCACCAACGTTCACAATTTTTCGATTTGCGTCGAAACCTATATGAATATCAATTTGTGGCTAATTTGTACAACACCATCATGGCGCGTCGTTTGTCGTTTTCTTCTTTTCTTTCTTAAAGTGTATTTGCGATGATAGATGGATTAACAAGTACGGTAGAACTATGTTTTCAGCGGGAACTCTCAAGTCTCCAGGTTCGACAATATACCAGGTTTGACAATATACCACCAACATACGATGTGTATTGAAAACATAACGGGAGTTCCGTAATTTGCGCTTTGCGTTAGTACGACTGACGTAATTCTCTTCATTGTTGTGTCGATAAACATGTCTGAAAAGTAACTGTATACTGTTAATCCTGTTTAGTCTGTTGTCAGCTGTCGAGAAAGTTACATATGTTTTGGTAGTACCAGCGACTTTTCTTTTATCTTTTTTATAAAAACGGCTCAGAAAATTTGTTTTAATGTTGTATAGGAACGAAATAAGATGCTGCAAAGTTTTAAAAATGTTAAATATTGCTTTTGTTTATTCTGATATGTGTAAAACAAGGGCTTACGCGTGATGTAAGCTTTCCGAAGAATGTCGTGGAGACGTTGTAGATGACCAGCAAATCAGCAACAGATGAAATCGTCGATAAAGTATAAGAAATTATAATGAACGTTCGATGATTCGCAATCACACAAGTCGATGACTATGTTGGTGTATCAAGTGTCTCATTTCATGAAATTCTTACTGACTGTTTGGGCATAAACAGATGACAGCAAAATTTTTTCTAAAATTGTTAAATTTCGAACAAATACGACAGCAGACACAAGTTGATCAGGACACTATACGAAGTCAGGAAGTATGCAGAACTACTGAAACTGGTCCTAAACGGTGATGAAACATAGGTATATGGATTTACCGTCTGAACTAAAGGCTCAGTCGTCCCAATGGGAGTACTCCGGATCGTCAAGACCCGAAAAAGTTCTGTAAGTGCGGTCAAATAAGTTTTACTCTATGTAATCTTCCATTTTAAAGGCTTATGGCATCTCAATTCCTGCCATAAGGTCGGTAAATCAAAAGGAGTATTATTGATAAGTTCTACGCCGTTTGCGTGAAGCAGTCCGAAAAAAACAAAGTCCGGATCTATGAAGAAACCGTGATACTGCTTCTAGCACATTGCATTGCTTGCTCGTGAATGTTTGGCTAAAAACAATACTGTGATGATACCGCAGACTTCATATACGCAAAAAATTCCCCAAGTGACATTCTACTGTTCAAAAACTAAAGGAAATCATAAAGGGCAATCGTTTTGCAAGCATATGATATGTTAAAAACACACTGCGTACAGAGATAAAAGTTATTGCAGAAATCGTGTTCCGGAATCATTTCGAAGATCAGAAAAAGCGCTAGTATAGTGGAATAATATATGAAGGCGACTACTTTGAAGATAATAATATTGATGAAGATGAGTAAATAAATTATTTCCAAAAAATAAAACTTGCGTTGTTTTTGGTCACACCTCATTTACCCATTAATGTAATATATTAATGTGGAAATGGTTGACCAGACAGAATGTTGCTGGACTTTCATGTATCCCTTTCACAAATGATACGTTGTTTCGTCAAATAAAAAGTGCAGCGTCGTCATTGCATCACGTAATTTAGTGCCCGTTAAAAGTCAACAACGTATGAGTGGAGAGTGACGGTAGGAAAAGAAGTTTCGCTTGTCTTTCTAAATACAGAACGTGCGCTGGGAGCGAGTCGTTTGTCTTTGTCGTCGTCCTCGTATGACAGTGACGCTAAGAACGGCGTTTATTTAGCAACAGGTAAACACAGGCTTATCTCCTGCATCTAACTCAATTTCCCTCTCTGACAAACTGGACGAGCTAAATGTAAGCACCTGGTAGATTAAAGATAATGGCTGCTCGAGAACGTGTAATAATACGTCAGTTATTCCTGGTTCGGCTTTTAGTGAGTCTGTCAGTCTTGTCGTGATACGCAGAATAAAACTCAGAAGCTTCACAGACATTACACATCACTCTCGGTTTCGCTCAAGAAGGCAATTACACCTACAATGGGGAGATATTTTGCAGACATGAATATACTCTACATCTACATCTACAATGATAATCTGCAAATCACACTACAGTGCTTGGTAGAGGGTTCATCGAACCATCTTCACAATAATTCCATATTATTCTACTCTCGAACAGCGCGCGAAAACGACCAACATCTACACTCCCGGAAATGGAAAAAAGAACACATTGACACCGGTGTGTCAGACCCACCATACTTGCTCCGGACACTGCGAGAGGGCTGTACAAGCAATGATCACACGCACGGCACAGCGGACACACCAGGAACCGCGGTGTTGGCCGTCGAATGGCGCTAGCTGCGCAGCATTTGTGCACCGTCGCCGTCAGTGTCAGCCAGTTTGCCGTGGCATACAGAGCTCCATCGCAGTCTTTAACACTGGTAGCATGCCGCGACAGCGTGGACGTGAACCGTATGTGCAGTTGACGGACTTTGAGCGAGGGCGTATAGTGGGCATGCGGGAGGCCGGGTGGACGTACCGCCGAATTGCTCAACACGTGGGGCGTGAGGTCTCCACAGTACATCGATGTTGTCGCCAGTGGTCGGCGGAAGGTGCACGTGCCCGTCGACCTGGGACTGGACCGCAGCGACGCACGGATGCACGCCAAGACCGTAGGATCCTACGCAGTGCCGTAGGGGACCGTACCGCCACTTCCCAGCAAATTAGGGACACTGTTGCTCCTGGGGTATCGGCGAGGACCATTCGCAACCGTCTCCATGAAGCTGGGCTACGGTCCCGCACACCGTTAGGCCGTCTTCCGCTCACGCCCCAACATCGTGCAGCCCGCCTCCAGTGGTGTCGCGACAGGCGTGAATGGAGGGACGAATGGAGACGTGTCGTCTTCAGCGATGAGAGTCGCTTCTGCCTTGGTGCCAATGATGGTCGTATGCGTGTTTGGCGCCGTGCAGGTGAGCGCCACAATCAGGACTGCATACGACCGAGGCACACAGGGCCAACACCCGGCATCATGGTGTGGGGAGCGATCTCCTACACTGGCCGTACACCACTGGTGATCGTCGAGGGGACACTGAATAGTGCGCGGTACATCCAAACCGTCATCGAACCCATCGTTCTACCATTCCTAGACCGGCAAGGGAACTTGCTGTTCCAACAGGACAATGCACGTCCGCATGTATCCCGTGCCACCCAACGTGCTCTAGAAGGTGTAAGTCAACTACCCTGGCCAGCAAGATCTCCGGATCTGTCCCCCATTGAGCATGTTTGGGACTGGATGAAGCGTCGTCTCACGCGGTCTGCACGTCCAGCACGAACGCTGGTCCAACTGAGGCGCCAGGTGGAAATGGCATGGCAAGCCGTTCCACAGGACTACATCCAGCATCTCTACGATCGTCTCCATGGGAGAATAGCAGCCTGCATTGCTGCGAATGGTGGATATACACTGTACTAGTGCCGACATTGTGCATGCTCTGTTGCCTGTGTCTATGTGCCTGTGGTTCTGTCAGTGTGATCATGTGATGTATCTGACCCCAGGAATGTGTCAATAAAGTTTCCCCTTCCTGGGACAATGAATTCACGGTGTTCTTATTTCAATTTCCAGGAGTGTATTTCCATGCGAGCTTTGATTTCTCGTATTTTATTGTGTTTATATTTATTCCTATGTAGGCAGGCGTCAATAAAATATTTTCGCATTCGGTGGAGAAACTTGGTGATCGAAATTTCGATAAAAGATCTTGCCTCAACGAGAAACGCCTTTGTTTTAATGATGTCCTGCCCAAATCCTATACCATATCCGTGACACTCTCTCCCCTATCTCTCGATAGTGCAAAAACATGCTGCTCTTCTTTGAATGTTCTCGGTGTACACCTTTAACCCTATCTGGTAAGAATCCCACACCGCGCAGTAGTACTCCAAGAGAGGACAGACAAGCGTAGTGTAGGCAGTCTCTTCAGTAGATGTGTTGCATCTTCTAAGTGTTCTGCCAATAAATCGCAATCTGTGATTCACCTTCCACACAACATTTTCTGTGTGCTCTTTCAAATTTAAGTTGTTCGTAATTACGCATAATTCCTAGGTGTTTAGTTAAAATTTATGGCCTTTAGATTTGATTGACGTAACCGAAGTTTAACGCATTTCTTTTAGTATTCACGCTGATGACCTCACACTTTTCATTATTTAGGGTCAACCTCCAATTTTTGCACCACACAGATATTTTTGGTAAAACATTTTGCAATTTTTTATCTTCTGATGACTTTTATAGACGATAAACGGCAGCTTCATGTGCAAACAATCTAGGACTTCTAAGAGCTTGTTGGAGACCAATGTAATACATATATGTTCCACATCACCTCATAAACGACTTGACTGATTTCAACCAAACTTGGCACACCTTATTATCAAGCGACAATCACTCTGGCATTAGGAACCATCCACCTATCTATCAAGGGGTGGAGATGCGGTGGAGATGGGGGTGAAAACAAGCGTTAATTCGCAGATTTTATTCATCCAGTATTTGCGAATGAGAGTAAGTAACCACTTACAACAAACCTAATAAACAATTTCAAACCTTGAAGAAATTTTTCTCTCTGCCCACCTCTACAAAATGATGAACGGAAAAATGTTTATCACTTACTAATTTTCCACTATTCATGTACTAAAAGTACGCCATGTGCCATGCCATTATAATTTACTACTCCTTTACCACTAAATGCATTCGCGACACAGTTTTCCGACACCATGCACATATACTACTGAAACCAACCGCAAAGTTATAACAATGTACGACATACAGTTCAGGAGATATGACGTCATAAACATTAAGATGCACAAAACACTGCTGCATCATGCATGACGTCTAAATTTATTACTTCTTTGCTACTAAAAATATTCGCAATAAATTTTGCATACTCTGACCCCATATGCTGCTGAATGTACGTACAATATTGTGTCATTGTACTACACGTAGTTCAGGAAATATAAACAATGAGATGGATGAAAAATTGCCGCACCACGCATGACTTTTAAATTTATTGCTTGTTTGCTACTCACTCCATTCATAACATATTTTGTAGACAGTATGTACATATGTCGATTAATGTACCTACAAAATTATATCGTTGTACGACACATAGTTCTGGAGATATGACGTCATAAACAATGTACATGAACTTATTTGACGTAACCAAAAGCACAGTATTCATCAGGAAGCATGTACTCACATAGGCAGGCTGCCTGCGCGTCATAAGACCTCAATGAGTATCTTTCCCTAATAAATAGCTTGGAATGTTTCTGACTGACTAATCTGTGATCTCAATCTTCTTAACACAATAAAATGTGTACTAAAACATTGATACCCTAAGAATTGTAAGTAATTTTGTATACGTTGTCACTTCTTACAGAAACATTAAAGCCGGCCGGAGTGGCCGTGCGGTTCTAGGCTCTACAGTCTGGAACCGAGCGACCGCTACGGTCGCAGGTTCGAATCCTGCCTCGGGCATGGATGTGTGTGTGATGTCCTTAGGTTAGTTAGGTTTAAGTAGTTCTAAGTTCTAGGGGACTGATGACCACAGCAGTTGAGTCCCATAGTGCTCAGAGCCATTTGAACCATTTGAACCCACAACAACAGCAAATTAGTTGATATGCTGAACGTTGTGTGGAACTAGGAACGAGGATTATTCAGATTCAGTTCCATTAAAGATTCGAATATGTACGTCTCTGACGAAACATTTTACAATTTTTGACATGTCATACACATGTTGGCTTCACACAGCCGGAAAAAATAAGCTAGTTTCTAAACAATTGTACAGTACAATAACCATCGGATTATACATATGTTCTATTTTTCTCTATTTTTCTCGCCGTTTGGCACCTTCATGAGTCCATATTTTATCTTAAGTGCAGTTAGCGTGGTATTTCGCGCTGTCAATAGTCTGTAAGACTGTACACTCAGAATACTGAACTCAATACTACCAGAGTTTTGTACTAGACGATCTATTATACCTCAGTAGGCAGCGTGGTAGCGGTAAATAACAGTTTCAGTCCACAACACGATGATTTAGGCGAATAACTTTACGGTATAAGATAAAGAATTGTTTACTAATTAGGAAGACACTTTCCTGAAAATGCTCAGAGATGCCTTCTAATTCAGATGATCATTCTACCGAATAAACCGGTCTCTGTACTAATAGGATTATCCGACGAAAGCCATAAAAAACTGCAATAAATATGTATAATATCTGTTTATATTATTAATACTGTTGTTCGTACACCATTTCACATCCACTAACTGAGCTGTCATTTCAACCAACAGTCAATGTGACTATAAAGTTTATGAAGAAAATAAATGCGAACTTATTCAAAAAAGTTCTGTATGCAACGTGATAAATTTGCTTTCACTGAGGTAGGTGGTAACACTGTTAAAAAATAGATTAAAATTAAGTGTTACACTCTCATTTATCTTCAGTACTGGCCAAAGTGCTATAGTGATTAACCAGTTAACTTTGCAGCCGTAGGGGAATGTACTGAAATCCCAGTTCGATCATCCTGATTAGAGTTTTCTTAGGTTTATGCGAATCGATTGCTGTGAATGCTGTAATGGTGCATTTGCGAAAAATATGACCGTTTCCGCTCTGTATGCTTGTCCTATCCGTACTCAGGCACTAGTGATCAAATTATCGGCGGGGAGTTAGATCTTAATCTTCCTTCCTCTCTGTAGTGCTCTGAATCTATATACTCGTACATTACCTCTCCGTTAGATGAATAAATTACTCTCAAGTTAATTGTTCCTTTCATATTTTGAATTAACGTTTGGCTACACACCATCGGGAAATAAAAAATAGTTTTCAAACAATTGTCCAATACCATACCTATTAGATCAGACCATATGTCCCATTTATGTCATCTTCCGATACCTTCATAAGCCCCTATTTTGTCTCCTGTCCATTTATTGTGGCATTTCTCGCCGTTTTTCAATCGAGAAGAATGTACTGAAGTCAAATAGGGCCATTAACACATTAAAAAATAAGAACGGAAATCCTAAAATTAAATAAGAGAAGATGTTGCCCAGCAAAGAGTATTATATTCTAAATTATATTTTTCGTCTTCTGAAACCTTGAAGTTCACGTAAGTTTCTTTAAAAACATTTAATTTTCCGCTGACTGGCAAAATAAAACTAGATCGATTGATCTACCTCAGAAACGGGCGGACAAGATAAATCTTCGATATTTCGTACACCTTAACAAAAAAGAATTCCGAGTGAAATATTTCAGTTAGCATGCTTTGCCTTATGACATCACGTTTGTTTAATGTTCATTGAGACATATTGTGTATAGCGTATCACTGGAAAGGAGTAACTTAGAAAACAAGTATAAATCACACGTTAATGTGATTTTCGAGATAAAATTTACTTTGTAAAGCGTTTAGTATCATGAACTATCAACATTTTCACGTTTTATGTTTACAGTGGCATTTACGGTGAGTTTTCGGGGAAATCAGTGTACAACAATTTCAGTGGAATACGAAACTGCCTTAATATTAACATATCTTACATTTGCAGACAAGAAAATTACTATGAATTTGAACAAATATTATTAGTAGCAGAAATACATTATCACAGATATTTAATGTTTAATTGGGAAAACTATTTTGTTGTTGCATTCAGAGAACTCTTGCTTTTATTGATGGACATTCATGCACTTGTATTTAATACAAGGTTCGTTACTGAAAGAAAAGTAGTTCGTGAACTGAATATACAGTTGAAGTAATTATTACCTAAATTACGTGTCATCTTCACTAATGTTTTTCTTTGGTGTTATTTGTAAATTCTTTGTATTTGTAAAGAATAGGTATGACAATCTTCAGATCAACTTGTGATGAGACTGGTTATCTGTAAATTGTAATAGCACATCTGTCACGGTGTATAACAAGTTTGTGTATAGGAAGTAACAATGGACTGTGTATGAAAAATTATTAGGACTAGATTAACTATCAGTGACGAGTCTACCCACAAAATCGACCAACTGAGCGTCTACTAGATTCACCAGATGACGTAATTATAACGTTGTGGAAAGCTATGCTTCACTAGAACATGTAGTCACAAGTCTTTTCAGGAGAATGAGGAGCTTCTTTAATGGTTCAGGAATATAATGGACAAGGTATAATATCATAAAATATTCTTTAGATAATTTAGTGAAAAGAGCTTCACGGCTCAGTAATTATAGTATTCAGAAAACTACGCTGAAGACAACAAGACAATTACAACATACATCTTAAAAGATGTAAGAGTAAGACTTTCTTTTTTTTTTTTTTTTACAGTGATGGGTGGTGGTGAAAATTATCCAAACGGTCAGTAAAAACTACAAGAAAACTGAAACTTTCTGGAAAAATAAAATTTTGTGCTGGGACGTTAACATTTCGCTGCATAGTATAAATTCATTGTGGAAACGATCCTCTATGCTGTGGCTGAGCCATTTCTGCGCAGTACTTACTTCTCCAGGAGTTCTAGTTGCACTAGGTGTGCATGAGAACATCCGTCAAGCGTTAGAAGTAGGAGAATTGGTACTTGAGGAAGTAAAGCGCTGACAACGAGTAGTTAGTCGTGGCTGGATAGTCCAGTGGGTAGAGCAGCATACGAGTCCCGAACCGGCAGATAGAGTCAGTCTGGCGAGAAGTTCCACATTAGCACACAATCCACTTCAGAGAGAAAATTCATTCTGGCTATAATAAAATTCTAAATGAATGATTGACAGGAACGTAAAATAACTGTAGTGATTTCTGATACTATGCTCAGATTTTATCTTAGTGGTTATAGGGGGGGGGGGGGGGGGGCGGAAGGAGGTTGTAGATATATTGTTGCTTAAGATAACGGTAAATATCGAGACTGAAGTACCACGTTTGTGATACTCTCGTTTAAGCACGCAATTGCACTCTAACCATTATCAAAAGTTTTGTGTACTCCCGCTTCGTTTTGTTTTGTCCGTTGGTCGTCGTTTTCTTTTCATATTTCGAAGTGAGTGAAGAGACTATTCCTGATCCACGATGCAGTTCGAGTACGAATCTCACCACAAGGCGTCGATGATCCCTATGGCCAGAAGCACAGAACGCGGACGCAGGCTCCAACCCTGCAAGAGGAAGGAGTGGCTTGTTCCACCGTTCATCTCTTCACCCTTCTGACGGTCCAAGTTCAGGTTTGTTCACCCTCCGGCCGACTGTCATGAGGTTAACAGCGGTTGCAAGGACCAGTAGTCAGTGGTAAATATTCGGTTCAGACCGAGCTTGCAAAACGTCTTTCTCCAAAATTAGTCGATCAACGTAATCAGACAAATTACATATTCTCCTCTGTTTCGAAATATTACTGATGAGAAGCTATTTTTGCCTGACAAAAATAGGGGGAACCACTTAGAAGACGTTGTCGGATATCGATGAAACTTTGTACATGTACACATCAGTGGCAGGTAGTTAAATGACTGAGAGTTGCAGTTCCTTGTGACACGCAAAACAGTCATCTGAGTGCATCACAGATGTTTGTGTTTTCTGTTGTTACTAGGTCCGGAAAGGCATATGAGGAGCGTAAATAGCGTAAGACATTGAGGAATCACTATAGTGCACCACTGTTATGTACGATATAGCGAACAGCTCTTGCGACCCAATTATCAAAATGAAGCTATACGGAATGTATTGCAAGACACCCCAGTAACTAAGTACCCTGGTGCAAGAACAAGTAGTCAGTGAGTTGACAATGCAGAAGACGTCAGCCAGCGCCTCTGAGAGGAGGTGTTGCTACACATTACAGTGCTAACTGGGTTTCTGGAGCCACAGATATGGCGGTAAACCTGGGGCAAAAAATACCTTGATCGCCCAAGGAATATGCCCAGCACCTCAGACGTGTTATGACTTGATATTCTGGTCTGTTATCTTTCCACAAACACTAGCTGGCCCGCCCTGTACATTTACTGCCAAATTCAAACAAACGTTGTCAGTTATGCTGTCACGTCAGCCGCTAGTCACATGGAGAGACATAAGTCCGTCTGCCTTCCGAGATGAACCGAGAAGCTGTCACAGTCAGACTCTGACGCTAACAGCTGCGGGCCGCTGACTGTGCTGAGTCTGAATGCTGCCGATTGGGCACCTCCACACAGTTTGGCCACCCACTAGGTTACTTCCATCTGCTGATGGATGCCTTCCTCTTGGACGGTGGTATGGAGTTGGTGCCCAGCCAACAGTGCCTGAACAGGCAAACCATGTCACTGTGCGTCGCCCTGTGTGGGTATACGCTGTCGCTCTCCATCATCGCCCAGTGCAGGAACTGTCACCATCATCATCATCCGTGCTGGCTGTTGTGGTTTGATCCTATCCAGTCCGGTACTCGCCGTGCTGAGTAACGGGGGCGTGCCAGCCACACACTGTCCAATGTTGATCCATCTTGTGCCACCCAGAGCTGTCCCACAGTAAGTATTGGTATGTGCCATGTAGATAGCGGCTGTTGCTGGTTATCACCATCTCGTACAGCAATACACAAAACACTGTCCTTCGGGCGGGTTAACGCTGACACCAGCAGGTTTCACTGACCATGGGCATCTACTTCACGCAGCCGACTAACTGCTTCAACAGCTCCGTCTCCACTGCTGTAATTGTTATGCTATGAAGCATTAATTCAATCAGCACTGTTTCCAGGACAGCCCATTAGCTGTCAGCTGTCGAAGTACACTGGAGTCTCACCCTGGGAGGTGAATCGCTAAATATCCTGACCTATCAGAGCCAGCTTCACCTGCCACCATAGACCACAGAATAGGTTCCCATCCCCCCCCCCCCCCCCACACACACACATATGCACACCTGTACACAAGTATGAAAATGCAGACAATGTCATCAGCGCCTAACGCATTGTTGGACTGCATAGCAACATGACGGCAGGCAGGTTCCAGTCGACCACATATGACCACCATAAGGCAGCACTGCCATATAGTGTGCCATGCATGTTATAACGCACTTACAACTGAGCGTTGAAGAGTAACTGTATCTACCTGTACAAATGTGCCCTAGGCAGGAGCACCTCCGTCCAATCTGGCTGAAAATTTAGTAGTAGAGCCAATATACTATGAATAATGTGGCCCTCCTAGGATACACAGTTCAAACACTTTACTTTGATTGCTGAATGAATTACTGCTTATGGTCAGATTGAATTTCATTTTTAAAATTTATGCACACATAAACAGCTAGCCATATACTACACTCGTATACATCTACATAGATACTCTGCAAGCCACCGTACGGAGCGTGGTGGAGGGTACTCGGTACCACTACTAGTCGTTTCCTTTCCTGTTCCACTCTCAAATAGAGCGGAGGGAAAACGACAGTCTATATGCTTCCGTATGAGCACTAATTTATTGTATTTTATTTTCTTGGCCCTTACGTGCAATGCATGTTGGCGACAATAGAATCGTGTGGCAGTGAACTTCAAATTTTCTCAAAAACGTTTCTCAAAAAGAAAGACGCTTTTCATCCAGGGATTCTGATTGGAGTTCCCGGAGAGTTTCCGTAACACTTGGTGTTGTTCTAACCTACCGGTAACACATCTAGCAGCCCGCCTCAGAACTGCTTCTATGTCTTCCTTCAATCCCACACACACTAGCAGTACTCAAGAATAGTTCGCACCAGCGTCCTATACGCGGTCTCCTTCACAGGTGAATCACTCTTTCCTAAAATTCTCCCAATAAAGCGAAATCGACCGCTCGCCTTCCCTACCATAGTTCTCATACGTTCGTTCCATTTCATATCGCTATGCAAAGATACGACCAGATATTTAAACGACTTGACTGTGTCAAGCAGGACACTAGTAATACTGTATCCGAACATTACAGGTTTGTTCTTCCCAATCATCCGCGCTTAGAGCTAGTTGCTATTCATGACGCAAACTGGAAATTTTGTATAAGTCGTCTTGTAACTTCCTACAGTTAATCAACTTCGATTTAAGTTCGGCATCTTACGGTACCTATGCCCGTATCGGTGGACATAGGTCATGATTCTTTCAGACTCACCGCAAACTGGCTGATATGTCTTCCAGCAGCCTAACTTTTACAAATTTGCAATAATTAAAACAAGTTAGCTACTGTTATTCACCGCCTTTCCAAAAATTACAACTAAATATTTATATTCCTGATTAATTGGATGGTGGAGAGATATTTCTTTTAACTAGGACTTTTAGATTCAACAGTAATTTCTGTTAAATGACACTAGCTAGTTGGCCTAAATACGTGATCCAGTATCACTAAGAGTGTTTTCACTAAGGAAGCTATGTACTCTGAAGCTAAATGAGTGAAAAGTTGCCAACATACACTCCTGGAAATTGAAATAAGAACACCGTGAATTCATTGTCCCAGGAAGGGGAAACTTTATTGACACATTCCTGGGGTCAGATACATCACATGATCACACTGACAGAACCACAGGCACATAGACACAGGCAACAGAGCATGCACAATGTCGGCACTAGTACAGTGTATATCCACCTTTCGCAGCAATGCAGGCTGCTATTCTCCCATGGAGACGATCGTAGAGATGCTGGATGTAGTCCTGTGGAACGGCTTGCCATGCCATTTCCACCTGGCGCCTCAGTTGGACCAGCGTTCGTGCTGGACGTGCAGACCGCGTGAGACGACGCTTCATCCAGTCCCAAACATGCTCAATGGGGGACAGATCCGGAGATCTTGCTGGCCAGGGTAGTTGACTTACACCTTCTAGAGCACGTTGGGTGGCACGGGATACATGCGGACGTGCATTGTCCTGTTGGAACAGCAAGTTCCCTTGCCGGTCTAGGAATGGTAGAACGATGGGTTCGATGACGGTTTGGATGTACCGTGCACTATTCAGTGTCCCCTCGACGATCACCAGTGGTGTACGGCCAGTGTAGGAGATCGCTCCCCACACCATGATGCCGGGTGTTGGCCCTGTGTGCCTCGGTCGTATGCAGTCCTGATTGTGGCGCTCACCTGCACAGCGCCAAACACGCATACGACCATCATTGGCACCAAGGCAGAAGCGACTCTCATCGCTGAAGACGACACGTCTCCATTCGTCCCTCCATTCACGCCTGTCGCGACACCACTGGAGGCGGGCTGCACGATGTTGGGGCGTGAGCGGAAGACGGCCTAACGGTGTGCGGGACCGTAGCCCAGCTTCATGGAGACGGTTGCGAATGGTCCTCGCCGATACCCCAGGAGCAACAGTGTCCCTAATTTGCTGGGAAGTGGCGGTGCGGTCCCCTACGGCACTGCGTAGGATCCTACGGTCTTGGCGTGCATCCGTGCGTCGCTGCGGTCCGGTCCCAGGTCGACGGGCACGTGCACCTTCCGCCGACCACTAGCGACAACATCGATGTACTGTGGAGACCTCACGCCCCACGTGTTGAGCAATTCGGCGGTACGTCCACCCGGCCTCCCGCATGCCCACTATACGCCCTCGCTCAAAGTCCGTCAACTGCACATACGGTTCACGTCCACGCTGTCGCGGCATGCTACCAGTGTTAAAGACTGCGATGGAGCTCTGTATGCCACGGCAAACTGGCTGACACTGACGGCGACGGTGCACAAATGCTGCGCAGCTAGCGCCATTCGACGGCCAACACCGCGGTTTCTGGTGTGTCCGCTGTGCCGTGAGTGTGATCATTGCTTGTACAGCCCTCTCGCAGTGTCCGGAGCAAGTATGGTGGGTCTGACACACCGGTGTCAATGTGTTCTTTTTTCCATTTCAGGAGTGTACTTTCAACAATTAATAGTCCTTCACATGACTTTTTCACTAACCCAGTCAGGAAGTTAGCATTCAGGCATAAGTTTACATATGAACAATGATAACTAAGTCCTGAAATTACTTGTGTTTGTAAATATCATACTTTTGTTGTACATTATTAGCTCAATAATTCGTTACAGCCAAAGGAATGTAATACGTCTTTAAATTACGTTAGAAAATTCCTGTGTCATTATTTGAGGTGTTTAGATACTGTGCGAAAGTCATAACAATTAGAATATTGAAGATATCTCCAAAAAAATAATTTTTGGGGAAGAAAACAGAACGTATGGATGGAATCCACCTTAATTGTTGCAGCCTGACATCCGGCAACATGTACTGCAACGTTCCGTGTTACCTCGCACCATTTGTCAGAGATTATCAGCAGCCAGACAAGGGACTTTCTTTTCAGTGCTTATGCTACCGTAATAACCACAACACAAGCGGCTGCGCTTGGAGTGGCGCCGTGACCGGCAAGTAAGGACTCCCGATGAATGACGTCGCACTGTGTACATCAATGAATCGCGGTTCTGCACTACAGAGGATAACCATCGCCAGTGAGTGCAGCGGCGACCAGGGGAGAGATTAACTTCTTCCAATATTTTGAAGAGGCCATAGTTGTGTTTCACCTCGCGCCATAGTGTAGGGAGACACAGGGCAAGAGTACAGATCACTGTTGGCAGTGACTGACAAACGTCTAAATGCACAACTGTACGTCACGAGCATCCTTCATCCTAATTTGTTATCTCTGTTTCGAAAGTATCGTGGTGCCATTTTTCAACAGGACAATGCTCGTCTATATATACCACACGTCTCTGTTAACTGCCTGTGTAGTGTTAGAACGTGTGTGATAGCAGCTCTGACGTCAGCTCAGTTCCAGTGGCAAGTTTCCAAGTTACGAATTGTAACAGTCCTGGACTAGCTTGCCTCATGAGAGGATACAACGACCTTAGGCCACCTTTCACAACCGATTCGGTGTATGCACTGAGGCCAGACACGATGCAACGCTGTACTAATAAGTGGACTCATACTGCCAAGTTCATTACAAATTAGGATACTGGCACAAGTGGAGCTGTGAGAATTGGACGTGAGTCGTGCTTGGATAGCTCAGATGGTAGAGCTCTTGGCCCACGAAACGCAAAGGTGCCGAGTTCGAGTCTCGATCCGGCACACAGTTTTAACCTGCCAGGAAGTTTCATATTAACGCACACTCAGCTGCAGAGTGAAAATATCATTCTGCAAATTTAGATAGTTTATGGAGACAATGAAGTATCATCGTAGACCGACTCAAACATTGAAGTTCTTAATTTCGTTTCCTCTTCCCCTTTCGTGTTCTCCACTTTTTCGTCAGGCAGTGTAAAATGCATCAACTGGCACTGTACTACGGCTTCGTAATCTGCTAGTAAAACTTTTTAATAGCAGAATGTAGTACTACACGCACGTCGTGGTAGAAACATAGAATTCCCACCGGAGATCGACACCGTAATCTACTTAACAATCGTTTGCAACTGTTCATTCGTCCGTAGGCGACCTGTACCCACGCCATGATAGTGTATCAGTACACCACTCACGTCCAGTTAGAGCGCAGTCCACGGAAAGGCGGTTCTGTGAGCACCAACTCCCCAGCACCACTGGAAAATCACGTGATCTTATTCGTATTGAGCACAACTGGGATCCTATCAAATGTGTTGTACGTGAGTCAGACTCAGTTCCCATACACCTCCGTAAGCCTTAGCCGTAATTTTGCACTTAATTGATTATGTTTATAGTTTTTTAGTTTTAATTTCTTTAAATCTAGTAAATCGTTTAGCCTTAACCACACCGAAAGATCTGTTACACGGTTGCCACGCCCTGTTTCCTATTGGCCAGTGGTCTCTTAACCGGGTATAAAATGTAGATACGTATTTTGGTGTGGAAAGGGACGAAATAACTGTTGTGTCTTTACAATTGTACTGTCACTGATAAGTGTACAGTAATTGAGAGAATAGTTTAGCATTCATAGTGCCCTTAATTGAGCGCTCAGTGCTGTAAACATTCGCTACATATGGTAATTTAGTTTGAAGATCTTGTTTTGCATGACAGCTGCTGGGGACACTTTGGGTGTATTTTAAAACGTATTGCTTATGTCATAGACGAAAGACGGATGCAAGTTGTGCAGGGGGTGGGGAATAAGGTTGCGTTACTGTCAAATCAATGAGATTTCGATGATAAAAGTTTAACGACTCATTTATGCGTGCTATCTGTCAGGTGACACGTACCCTCAAGTGCCAAAGAAGCTGGTAATGCCGACCGCTGTGGCCGAGCGGATCTAGGCGCTACAGTCCCGAACCGCGCTACTGCTACGGTCGCAGGTTTGAATCCTGCCTCGGGCATCGATGTGTGTGATGTCCCTAAGTTAGTCAGGTATAAGTAGTTCTAAGTTGATGGGACTGATGACCTCAGATGTCAAGTCCCATAGTGCTTAGAGCCCTTTGAACCATTTTGAAACTGGTATAAGCATGCATATTCAAATACACAGATATATAAAGAACCACAGTACGGCGCTGCGGTCGGCAACGCCTGTGTAAGACAAGAGCCTGGTGCAGTTGTAAGATCGGTTACTGCTGCTACAATGGCAGGTTATCAAAATTTAAGTGAGTTTGAAGGTGGTGTTATAGTGGCGCACGAGCAGTGGGACACAGCATCTCCAAGGTAGCGATGAAATGGGGATTTTCTCATCAGACCATTACACAAATGTACCATGCGTGTTAGTAAACCGGTAAAAGATCAAATCTCCGACATCGCTGCGGCCGCAAAAACATCCTGCAAGACCGGGACGAACGACGACTGAAGACAATCGTTAAACATGGCAGAAGTGCAACCCTTTCGCAAACTGCTGCAGATTTCAATGCTGAGCCATCAACAAGTGTAAACTTGTGAACCATTGAATATCATCGATACCGGCTTTCGGAGCCGTAGAACCACTCGTGTACCCTTGAAGACTGCACGACACAAAGCTTTACGCCTCGCCTGGGCCCGTCAACGCCTAAATTGGGCTGTTGATTACTGGAAACATGTTGCCTGGTCGGATGAGTCTCGTTTCAGATTTTATCGAGCGGATGGACGTGTACGGGTATGGAGCCAATCTCATGAATCCATGGACGCTCAATGTCAGCAAGGGACTTCTCAAGTTGGTGGAGGCTACGTAATGGAGTGGGGCGATTGTATGGATACGACTCTGACAGGTGACAAGTATGTAAGCATCCTGTCAGATTACCTGCATACTTTCATGTCCATTGTGCATTTCGACGGACTTGGGCAATTCCAGCAGGACAATGCGACACTCCATACGTCCATAATTGTTACAGAGTGGCTCCAGGAACACTCTTCTGAGTTTAAACACTTCCGCTGGCCACCAAACTCCCCAGACATGAACATATTGGTCATATCTGGGATGCCTTGCAACGTCCTGTTCAGAAGAGATCCCCACCCCTAATACTATAACGATTTATGGACAGCCCTGCAGGACTGATGGTATTATTTTCCTCCAGCACTACTTCAGACATTAGTTGGGTCCATCCCACGTCGTGTTGCGTCACTTCTGCGTGCCCTCTGGGGCCATACACGATATTAGGCATGTGTACCAGTTTCTTTGGCTCTTCAGTATATATACTGCCCACTTGTGAAGATGGAACGGTTCAACAATGATGACGAGGAGTATGTGGCTATTCTCTCGTTTTGCGTTAGTCGTCCATCCCCTTCCTCCTTCCTGACAGCTGGTCACTAAATGCTGTTTCTACGGTGAGTACCGTGCAGTCACAACCCTCATCAAGATGACAGGGGGGCCTATGCCAGAAGACACACGTTTGACTTCTCAAATACTGACTTCGGGTGTTTTAGAAACATGACTCCGGTAAGACTATTTGACGTTCCGCATCCTGCATGGCAACAAGCGATAATGTACTATAAGACTGAATATAGCATTAGCAACTACAGTAACTGTCCCACTCTCCATTCACAAACAGGTGAAGCATAACAGGAAGCACCCTTTGACATGTACCTAACTATAAATTAACAGATTATAGCTGGATGCGTTATTTGTAATTTGTCCTGCGAGTAGCTGTCTATGCTTATTAAGGACTCCTTGCTACAGAAATTATTCATTATTAGAAAAGAAAAAAGGTGGTGGCAAATAGCATTTCTGAAGCCCATACGATTGGTAAAATTGTTTATGATGTTCACTCAAACATCCAGTGGGCTTTCTACTGCCTTAATGTGTACCTTTCAATACTTACGATCAATACGTGGTATCCTTACGGCCCGTATTTCCCTTTCAGCACGTCCTTGGCTACTTACTGCTCGAAATGATCCGATGTTTCGCTGCTCCAGCCTGCAAAAGAAATGGTTAAATCATAAAAGTTGACGAGAAAAGAAGAAAGCAAATCGTTATAAAGGAAGGATAGATCAGAGAGCGAAAGACCTACACTTGAGTACTTATGAACACAAAATTTCTTGAACGTTCAGTCGGTATGAAGCTTAAGTGTAGAAAGCTGCAAAAAAATCTCTTCACGAGTATAAGTAGTCAAGTATGTCACTGTGAATCCCAATTAAGTCGATGTCCTTGAAATAAGTTAAGTATTCACGAAATAAGAGTAAGAGATGATGCGATTTTTTATCACATGACATCGATTATTGAGCCTTTGTGGTTGGTTGTAGAAAGGAAAGTTTTGTAAAGATTTTCTTTACAATCATCGTGGGCGGTATTACGTCTATAAATAATGACGATAGCATGGTTATCACACGCGACTGTCGACTAACGACAGGTGGTGACGTAAAATGGATTGCTCACGTGAGTTTACAAAATTTTCTAATTAAAAAAAAAATGGTTCAAATGGCTCCGAGCACTATGTGACTGAACTTCTGAGGTCATCAGTCGCCTAGAAGTTAGAACTAATTAAACCTAACTAACCTAAGGACATCACACACATCCATGCCCGAGGCAGGATTCGAATCTGCGACCGTAGTGGTCGCTCGGTTCCAGACTGTAGCGCTTAGAACCGCACGGCCGGCTAATTCAAAAACACGCGTTTAGCAATTAGATGAGATTAGATTAGATGAACTCTTCGTGGATGTAGAATATTTCAAATTTATTTGTACATTTCTTGGAATTAATGAAAAATGGAGCTATAATAATAATACTACTATTATTCTGTATACAGTATATTTACTGGTTCTGCTTATAAGTTGATCAGTGAGGTAGAAAGACTTGACCACAATTAAGTCTTCCAGGCTCCTCTTACACTTCATTACATTTGTAGCTAAACTTGTTATGATTGCTGACAAGTTACTAAAACTACGTGTTCCTGAATTAGTATGTCAAGTTCTTTGATGAAGTATCTACAGGGTGTTGGTGAATGAAAGTAAATAAAGTACGCCAGTTATTCTTCGTTTTTAGGTCACCTATGTCCGATAAAAATTGTATTGCAAATACGGATTTATTTAGACGGTACAGCAGTTCCCTGGTGTACTCCTCCCAACTGAATATATCATAAAGTTGTAACCCCAGTAATTTAAAACCGTCAATCTCTTCTATCTGCGCTTATACTGGATGGAAACATCTCACATTTCTAAACAGCATCTAATGAGTCTTCTCAAAATTTAACGGCAATGAGTTGGTTATAAACCATTTACCAATTTCCAGCAATATGCCATTAGCAACCATTTCTAAAACTATGCTCCACTTAATATTTGTTACAGTAATTGTGTTGACTCTGCGTCTTAGATAGCTACTGATGAGGTGTCGTTAACGTATTCAGGAGAAACAATGGCCCTAAGATGGACCGTTGTAGGACTTCCCAATCTGATTATGACTTATAGCTTAATTCAGTAGTGTCTCTTACTGACACTCTTTGTTTCGTGTTTACGAGAAATAACTTGAAGCATTTAGCAGCGTGGTCAGCGATGGGTCATCTGCCTAAGAAGTAGCTATTCTCTTGACCTTCAAGCACTAAATAGTAGCACATCAAGCATCTCACATGATTTAAATTTGTGTTTTAAAGAATACCAAGTTGAGAGCTCAATCTTGAATTCTATTACCACTAAGGTGTTTAGAGACACGATCAGGAGGAAGTATTTCATGAGTATGGAAAATATTGTCGCGACTAAAAAACTAGCGATACATATTGTCATACTCAGCTGTAAATGAAGAACTGTAGAAGGGTTCTCGAGCTAACGTTTTCCGTACTGTTATGTAGTGTAATATACACCCAGTGAAAGGTCGCTGGTCGACGAGTTGGCGCTTTTGCCTATGCCCAAGGGTCTTCTGATGAGACTTACATCCCACTCTGAGCAGAGAAGCGAAGTTGTGTTATTAAAGTGTGTTGTTTTCAGTGTGTGCGTATTCAAATTACCTGGTGATTAACTATGTTTCTTGGATGATCAAGTGTAATCATTCAAGGATACGAATGAAGAGAGGTATAAACCAGTTTAATAAAATAACAAGCTGGTTATTATAGAAACCAAAGGCCATGAATGAGGATGGGATCTAGTCAAATTCTCAATTTCTTCACTTACTGTCCACGTCTCCAGGAAAATTAAATTTGTGGATGCTGTGATATAGCTGAATGGTTTGCTGTCGAGTTCTTTGGAGATTTGTAAGAGACTGACAGCTCTTCAGTGCTCGGTGTTAAGGAGCAACGTTTGGTCTACTTTGGTTAACAGCCATATTTAATCTGTTTGTTTAATCCATACATAATCATGCAAATACGAGAGAGTAAACAGCGTTCAAAAGCCAAGTAGTTACGAAAAGAACAATTACCATATAGAATCAACCCGCAAACTGAAGTTCAATAATTTGTTTTTTTTCTTTTTTTTCGGGAAGAACATTAGCGATACTTACGATGTACCTCTTTAAGAAATCCTGAACTGTACTGAACGCTGCACCTATTGCCCTGTACGATGCCAACTCGAGCCAAAAGAGTTAAGAGATAAGTATTTACATTTTTTCTGGGTGCTTATGCTATTTATGTGCTAGGAAGAAAACCGCAAATAATCTCAATCTACAACAGTTAGAGAAAGATAAACAGTAAAATTAATAGCACTTTCGATCGTGTTACCAATTGTGCCCAAGCGTTTCCTATTTCATTTCTAACATGTCAGACAACTCTTACACCATTGTTATCATTATATAACATGTCATATTCATTATGGACATCACTGCAACTAAAATTTACTATCGACAGCACTGCTTAAATTACGAAATTCATTCCGTAGTTGGGTGGTTAGGACCATGTTAATCGAAGTAACTACCGTTACCGAATTTTTTCTAGCTCGTTTGCATCTTCACTATTATGCGGAAAGCGTACGATCAGAGTAGGCAGTTATTCTTTATTTTTATTGTTTCATCATGTCCGTTCTGTCTGTCACAGTTGACGCTAGGAACACCGAAATAGCGTTCATAGACGTAAACATCGAAACTACGTTCAACTGTAAAATCACCCTGTTTCAGGTAAGCTGCTAAAATTGAAAGTGGATCCAGCATTCTGTTGAATTATCCTGATTGGACGATAAGTAACGGGGTGAGTGGATCGTTTGTCACATCTTGCTGGATAAAAAAATAAGACTAAACATCCTGCTAAAGCTATAATTACAAATTATAAAAGTTAATTAATGTCAATAGTAACCTTAAATCACAGTATGGACTCATGTGGAAAACTGTACGCTGTAATGAGCAATACATTTGTAACTGTTTGGTGATATGTGAGAGAAGAGAACAAAATACGTTATTTAAATAAATAATAATAATCAATTAGTAACAAACAACATTAAAAATGAAACTAACTTCATGGGACATCTTTCAGTATTTCGTGTATTTTCCAGAATCTAAAACTCAGTGATTGTGACTGAAACTCACCAAAGCTAATAAAACAATGAAAATTTTCCGAATCAAGGAGAAACTCTACGTTTTCATGTTTTTGTAGACCTGAGCACGTACGACGCAGTTAATGAAGTCATTAATGGGATAAAACCAGGAATTTTTCCTTCATAAAGCTTCCCTGAGGGCAGCAAATTTCCTGTTGAAAACTTTCTTCAACAAATTTACTTTCAACAGATTATTTATCGTTGGTTCAGTTCATTTGGTGTGTTGTTCGAACGCGCTGCTGTTGTTAAATATTTACTGCCGATTGTTAATTAAGAACAACATTACTAAAGGATCCCAAAATTTTTATATATTTAATATCCACTTGTCTCTCGCTATCAATTTTAGTAATAAGAACGCACCGAGTCTCAAACAAACCGGCAATTACCTATTTATGTAC
Organism: Schistocerca americana; assembly: GCF_021461395.2. Taxonomy (NCBI): domain Eukaryota; kingdom Metazoa; phylum Arthropoda; class Insecta; order Orthoptera; family Acrididae; genus Schistocerca; species Schistocerca americana. The sequence goes on from NC_060123.1 coordinate 186,645,294, forward strand.
TGCGTACGCACGCTTGTGATTTGTTAACAGTTTGATGACATATTAGTCCAGCGTGAGTATATGAAGTAAATATACACTGATATGCAAAAAAATTATGACCACTGCCCACTGCGACGACGTTGGGTGCCGCCTGGTGGCGGATGGAGTTGCGGGCAAGTGACGTGGCAACAAAAGTATGTAAGCGGAGAAGACACGAAGGGGAGACACTTCTAGCGGAGATACGGTCTGAAAATGGGGAAATTCATTGAGGTAAGCGACTTTGACAAAGGGCAGATTGTTATTATGCGTAGCCTGTGAACGAGTATCTCGTAAACGACGAAGCTGGTCGAATGTTCAAATGCTACTGTCTTGAGCATCTACGGAAAGAGTTATAAGGATAGTAAAACTACCACTAGACGCTAAATGGTTCGACATGGTGTTCGGTGGCTTGCCTGCTCTGTAAAGAAGGATAGATGGTGATCTGTCGCATCTCTGCCTACAGAACAGAATGTTGATACACGCACAAGTGTTTCGGAACACTCCATTCATCGTACGTTGTTGAACACGGAGCTGCGCAGCAGACCACCCCTACGTGATCACATGTCGACAGAGTGGCATTGTCAATTACGATTTCAGTTGTCACGGGACCTTTGGGGTTCGGCCTTCGATCAATGGAAACAAGTCTGCTCTTCGAGAGAATCACATTTATGTTTGCTACGTCAGGTCGATGGTCGTCTGCGCAAACACCGTCATGGAGGTGAAGTGGGGTTCGAAACGTGCTGCACGCCAAGAACGCAGGTTGATGGGAGCAGTATTATGCTATGGGAGATATTCTCCTGCAGTTGCATGGGACCTGTGGTAGTAATCGAAGACGGACAGACAGCTGCGCACCACTTTCATCCCTTCATGCTTGATGTCTTCCCCGACGGCGATGTCATCTTTCTACAGTACACTTGTCCTTATCTCGAAACCAGTACCGTGCTACAGAGGTTTGAGAGGCATGATAGTGAACTCACGTCGATGTCCCGGCAACCGTATTTGCCTGAAGAGAACCCTAAGGAACCCATCTGGGTCGCTATCGGGCGTCATCACTGCGTACGCAAATCCGCGGCCCTTTTATTTGAGAGAATTACGTGATCTCTGCGTAGACAAATAATGCCACATGCCTCCACAGACCTACCAACAAGCCATCGGATCTCTGATACTCAAAATTAGTGATGTATTTCGTTCCAGAGACAGACAAACGAGCTATTAAGCAGGTGGTCTCAATGTTCTAGCTATGTAGTGTATGTGACGTACGACACGATCAGTTACCTGTCTCATATGCTTACTTGTTGGTACACAAGTAAACAAAATGGTATCGAAGTTGGAAAACTATGTTCGGTTTCAGCAAAGGATTTTGGGCAGAGAAACACGTCTAATACAATCTTCATTTGTGTCAGAAAGAACAAGAGAATGGTAACTCCACTTTCAGCAATACAAAGACGAGTTAAGTCCTTTATAAATATAATAACTGCAGAACTAATGAAAAAATATTTACTGGGGAAATTAGCTAAGACAAGAACATAAAACAAGAAACACAGTTTGAGGCACACATATTCCGTAAAAAAAAGGCAAGTTACTTTATGAGTAAAATAAAGAGAAGGAACGCGATCGTAACTCCAGCTATCAGTCTTCTACTGATATAATACAAGAAACATTTACGTTATTTCTCGTCAAACCTCGCAACCACACGTTCGAAGAACACGGGACAAACTAGTGAGCAAGGCATTTTCCAGCAAATATCGTGATTTCAAACACTGAGTAATTTCATGAAGTATTGCTATTTTCTGATGTGACTAGTGCAAGGTGGGGCTTTCACACAGAAAGAGACTCTGGAGCAGCAGACATTTATTACGGTACCTTCTTAAAACTTTACGGAAGGATTTAAATTGTGTGAGAAATAGTAAAAAACGAGAGAATTGTCTACAGAAATGTTTGTTGTATCCGAACAACAAATGGATTATATCTTACGCTTTCTCAGATCAGTCTAACAATGTAGTAAGATGCTCATGACAAGAATTATTAGAATGGCATCAACCTTTATGTACCTCAAAAATTATGTATAGCCTAAAGTGTTATACATAAGTCAGTAAAAAGGATGCGAGGCAAAGTAACAAGAAACTGCAGCCTGAGATCTTAATATGAAAACAGTCATTGACTAATACAATTTAATGTGTATCTTCGGATTTGTCAAATAACATGTGTTTTTTCGGATAAAAAACGAACATATGATTTAATATCAGTAATCTACAGATATTATTTTCCAGTGGTTTCATACCTTTACTGTTGTTAATTTTTAAATATCTGGGTTACATTTCATTCGAAATTTTATTTTGTACTAGCTTTGCTCCATCAATCTAGTATTGTAACAACTGTCCTTCCACAATTTCTGAAATTTATTTGCAATTTTTGTTCTGGCACGTCAGTATAAGCTAATAACAAGAAAAGTTCCAAGGACGCAAATGTCATAAAAACTCAATAAAATTTTATCAGTCTTCGTTTACATTTTTTCCTACCTTCCCTGTCGTGCCAGCGTCAAATACTGAAATGCAGGTGCAAACAGTAGAAAATGTTAAACAGCAGACTTTCTTAATGAGCGCCTCAAAGGAGAACAATAAGAAAACTGAAGAAGCCGTAAGGACTTACAGGAGCAATATACAATTTCGTTGCCTTAAGTCCCCTCGAATCCCTGGGGCATTTTATATTAAAGGTGCCGTGAAGGAATTCCTCTTTCCTCGGCGAATATTAATTTTATTTAGAAACCGAAGAAAAGGGCCGGTATTTTCGCGTTAAAGTTAAACAAATTAATTAAGTACGCAATTTATACTTTTAATGAATACGACGCAGCTAGAAACGGCCTCAAATAAACGTAATCTGAAAATGAGCTTAATATTGCCGCCGGACCGAATATCATCCTGCACTGCGAGTGCTCCGCACCCAGCTATTGGCAAGGAGTACAATAATTTGCGAGCAGTTGTGATCACTTTCACGTCTGTCGGAGATATTCGTGCTAGTTATGCACTCTCAGTACGTAGTGTCCTTTCCTTACAGACAAAATATGTGTAGCCGTCGATCATACTAAATACAGCGTCAGCAGATACAACTTACCACCGCCTGGCTCCGTAATATGAATTCCAAATTGCTAAATTATTTGTTCATACAATGAATATTGCTAACAAAATTCAGAAAGAGCCACTGCAAGTGGATATTTAAATAACTTTTTGTCGGAACAATATTCTTGTACTTACAAAATTTTCGTGTACTCACAGAAAGTTTTATGCCCGCAGTACTAAGTTATAAGTTCTGAAACGAATTGAGATAAAATACAGTAACAGGTAAGTAATATGAACATCTGTGAAAGCGAAGTGTATTGCTTGCTACCATGCTACCAGTGTCTTCTAAGGACCATAAATAATACCACACGAGATTGTTGAATACAGATGCAGTTTAAAAAAATCTAGAGTATTGTATAACCAGCCTGCGTTTTCCGTAAAACTGATAATTCCTCCCTTCGTCAGTATCAGGGTCATCAACGCTGAAATTCACGTGTGGCATGTGTGCCCTCTACAGATTTTACCAGCCGCAGTTTATGAAATTTATGATGTAGTAACATTCAAATTGTACAGTATCACAGATATCTAAGGGCCCTGTACGACGTATGGCACCGTATAAAATTAATTTAATGATTTTATTATAATCAGTATTTGTGTTAGACGAAAACTTCAGATTACCCTGCTTTTCTTCTTGTTATACGTACGTTACGAAGATATGGTGAGCGCAGGAAGATATACTTAGCGCAACACGAGTGCAGCATTTCGCCGGATTCGGCTCCTCCCCGTTGGAGGTTCGAGTCCTCCCTCGGACATGGGTGTGTGTGTCGTCCTTAGCGTAAGTTAGTTTAAGTTAGATTAAGTAGTGTGTAAGCTTAGGGACCGATGACCTCAGCAGTTTGGTCCCATAAGACCTTACCACAAATATTCAAATTTCCTTCGCCGGATTCAACATCCATCTGTCCATCCACCACAAATTGGAGTCTGAAGTTGTACCGCATCTCATGAGTCAGTTATGATCTTGTGACGAAGTATTTGAATGAATAACGTTGCAATGACTAACGTTGCAATGAATATCTCTAAAGCTGTCTATTCAATCTCTTCTTGCCCACACTAGATCCAAGTTCAATACTTAAGAAGTGAGTTTAGATTTTTATTACGTGGCATATCTTTGTATATCTCTGGTGCAAATAAACCTGGTTGTTGTGTTTGCGGAGATAAGTAATAATCGTTCAATTACGTACGTTATCTGATGCGTCTACGAAGAAGATTTTTACGGTCGTGACAACTATCTAAATTATAACCAACTGGTTATATAGGCTTGAAAAAGGCTTCAAATTATGATAACTGTGAAAAGACGGAAAAAATATCTTTTATTTTATAACATTTTCCTGAGATGCATTTCCAAAACAGAATTTTGGTGACTAATAAACCGGAGTGAGCTATAAATCGAATGTAGATGAAAACTGTGTACTTTGATTATCTGAAAATAGGCATAGGGTGCATGACTAATAAAACTTTTAATACAAAATATAATTGTTATCGCAGAAATAACCAGTTCGTCGATTTTGGCTGAGTACATGGGCGACGAACAAAAAACAGCTGAATATTACTATAACTTCAGGTAGTGATTACTGGAAAGAATTATCCTCTCTTTCCATGTTCTACAGCACGTTCAAATAAATGGCGATATAGAATCAAAAAGCTATAAAATCGCCGTGCGGTGTAGCCGCGAGGCTTATGGCGCCTTTCCACGATTCGCGCGGCTCCCCCAGCCGGGTTCGAGTCCTCCCTCGGGCATGGGTGGGTGTTGGTTGTCCTTAGGGTAAGTTAGTTTAAGTTGTGTGTAAGCCTAGGGACCGATGACCACAGCAGTTCGGTCCCATAGGCACTTACCACAAATTTCCAATGAAATCAGAACAACTTTTGGCAGAGTCGCAAAAGCTCACGGTAGATTCATAAACTACACTCCTGGAAATTGATATAAGAACACCGTGAATTCATTGTCCCAGGAAGGGGAAACTTTATTGACACATTCCTGGGGTCAGATACATCACATGATCACACTGACAGAACCACAGGCACATAGACACAGGCAACAGAGCATGCACAATGTCGGCACTAGTACAGTGTATATCCACCTTTCGCAGCAATGCAGGCTGCTATTCTCCCATGGAGACGATCGTAGAGATGCTGGATGTAGTCCTGTGGAACGGCTTGCCATGCCATTTCCACCTGGCGCCTCAGTTGGACCAGCGTTCGTGCTGGACGTGCAGACCGCGTGAGACGACGGTTCATCCAGTCCCAAACATGCTCAATGGGGGACAGATCCGGAGATCTTGCTGGCCAGGGTAGTTGACTTACACCTTCTAGAGCACGTTGGGTGGCACGGGATACATGCGGACGTGCACTGTCCTGTTGGAACAGCAAGTTCCCTTGCCGGTCTAGGAATGGTAGAACGATGGGTTCGATGACGGTTTGGATGTACCGTGCACTATTCAGTGTCCCCTCGACGATCACCAGTGGTGTACGGCCAGTGTAGGAGATCGCTCCCCACACCATGATGCCGGGTGTCGGCCCTGTGTGCCTCGGTCGTATGCAGTCCTGATTGTGGCGCTCACCTGCACGTCGCCAAACACGCATACGACCATCATTGGCACCAAGGCATAAGCGACTCTCATGACTGAAGACGACACGTCTCCATTCGTCCCTCCATTCACGCCTGTCGCGACACCACTGGAGGCGGGCTGCACGATGTTGGGGCGTGAGCGGAAGACGGCCTAACGGTGTGCGGGACCGTAGCCCAGCTTCATGGAGACGGTTGCGAATGGTCCTCGCCGATACCCCAGGAGCAACAGTGTCCCTAATTTGCTGGGAAGTGGCGGTGCGGTCCCCTACGGCACTGCGTAGGATCCTACGGTCTTGGCGTGCATCCGTGCGTCGCTGCGGTCCGGTCCCAGGTCGACGGGCACGTGCATCTTCCGCCGACCACTGGCGACAACATCGATGTACTGTGGAGACCTCACGCCCCACGTGTTGAACAATTCGGCGGTACGTCCACCCGGCCTCCCGCATGCTTACTATACGCCCTCGCTCAAAGTCCGTCAACTGCACATACGGTTCACGTCCACGCTGTCGCGGCATGCTACCAGTGATAAAGACTGCGATGGAGCTCCGTATGCCACGGCAAACTGGCTGACACTGACGGCGGCGGTGCACAAATGCTGCGCAGATAGCGCCATTCGACGGCCAACACCGCGGTTCCTGGTGTGTCCGCTGTGCCGTGCGTGTGATCATTGCTTGTACAGCCCTCTCGCAGTGTCCGGAGCAAGTATGGTGGGTCTGACACACCGGTGTCAATGTGTTCTTTTTTTCATTTCCAGGAGTGTATATTCTTTATCAACGTTCGGTATGTCTAACAGGAACTCATTTCATTACAATGATTACTTTCGATGTCATTCTTCCATCGTACATGTAACGTACGTTCAAAACGACACAGAGCATTGTGAATGCTTGAACCTCGCTGTTTGCAGACTTTGTGTGTGTGTGTGTGTGTGTGTGTGTGTGTGTGTGTGTGTGTGTGACGGAGAGAGATAGAGGGAGAGAGAGAGAGAGAATTAGATAGATAGAGAGAGAGAGGGAATAAACGTATAGACAGAAATCCCATTAATTGGTCTATGTTTTATGGATACGTAGGGTCGTATTAAAATTACTTTTGTAGAATACAATATTTACAGTTCACAAACATTACCAGGAATGCTGACTGATGTAATTAATAGGAGGAACGGCATTGTTAGCAACTCCCAATAACACGTACACATGCAGACAATTCGGAGCCGATCTCGTGGAACTAATAAATCTCTTCCAAAAGTCTTACGGAAAGGATGGTTATCAAACTGATTCTCGTTGTCGCGACAAATCTTATTACACTCTCAAGATGTGAGCAACGCTGACTCCATAAACGATTAGTATGATCGGGAAAAATCAACAGTTGCGGAATACTTTCGCAACGCGACTTGGAGGTGCGGGATAGGATCTTATGATGACGTGGAGTCCAACGTTGTCTGGGATGAACTCTCCTCGACTACAGACAATGGATCGAGCTAGATGGAGGTCTGGAGTCGCATTCGGGAGGACGACGCTTCAGATCCCAGACCGTTATCCAGACCTAGTTTTCAGTGGTTTTCCTAAATCGCTCCACGCAAATGCTGGGATGACTTTTGAAAGGGAGCGGTCGGTTACCTTATCCAACCTTCTCTAACTGGAGATTAGGTTCCGTCTCTAATGACCAATTTGTTGACGGGATGTTAAACAATAATATTTCTTCCTTCCTTCTTTCGTTTTACACAGTATGACACAACAAGTTACGTTAACGCATACATTAGCCGACTCTAACTAGTCACCAACCACAAAAATCGATTGGCTGCACTAAGTCGATAACGCGTCAACTGCTCCCGAATAGGAGCTCTTTGGTCTAACCGCTTAACCCTGTGTGATTTCCATTCTTCATAAAAAACAGCCCGTGTAACAACGCTGCCTTTTTTTTGCGAGTTTGTTCTCTATACACTAAAGATTCTTTGATTCGCCAAAATACAAAGCCGGCAGATATGAGAAATCTCTTTGAGACAGCGGAAACCTTTGTTTATGGGCGTAACCGTAAGTCCGATTTTTGAAGTTTTCACATAACTGTACGAGCAGAAATGGGGGGAGATGATTAGAGAATCTGTGGTTAAAAATTTCTGCTGTAGCTATACCGTCTTACAAATTCTAAAGGTAGCAGGGGTAAAATACAGGGAGCGAAAGGCTATTTACAATTTGCACAGAAGTCAGATAGCAGTTATAATAGTCGAAGGGCATGAAAGGGAAGCAGTGGTTGAGAAAGGAATGAGACATTATTGTAGCTATCCCCGATGTTATGCAATCTGTATACCAACGAAGCAGTAAAGGAGACAAAAGAAAAATTTGAAGTAGGAATTAAAGTCCAATGTAAAGAAATGAAAACCTTGCGGTTTGCGATGACTTTGTAACTCTATCAGAGACAGCAAATGACTTGGAAGAGCCGTTGAATGGAATGAAAAGTGTCTTGAGAAGAGGATATAAGATAAACATCAACATAAGCGAAAGGAGGTAATGGATTGTAGTCGAATTAAATCAGGTGATGCTGAGGGAATTAGATTATGAAATGAGACACTTATAGTAGTAGATGAGGTTTGCTATTTTGGCAACAAAATAACTGTTTATGGTCTATGTAGAGAAGAGAAGAAGTAGAGAAGATATAAAATGTAGACTGCCAATGACAAGAAAAGCGCTTCTGAAGAAGAGAAATTTGTTAGAATCGAGTACAGATTTTTCTGTCAGACACTCTTTTCTGAAAGTATTTGTATGGAGTGTAGCCATGGATGGAAGCGAAACGTGGACAATGAACAGTTTAGACAAGAATAGAATAGAAGCTTCTAAATGTGGTGCTACAGAAGAATGTTGATTATTAGATGCGTAGATCACGTAACGAATCGCCCGCTCGGCTAGCCGCGCTGTCTAACGCGCTTCTTCCCCGCACGAGTCCGCCTGGCAGATTATTGTCGAGGTCCGGTGTGCCGACCAGCCTGTGGATGGTTTTAAGGCGGTTTTCCATCTACTTCGGCGAATGCGGATTGGTTCCCCTTATTCGGCCTCAGTTACACTATATCGGCGATTGCTGCGCAAACACTGTCTCCACATACGTGTACACCATAATTACTCTATCACGCAAACATTTGGGATTACACTCACCTGGTATGATACGTTCCCGGGGGATCCATTGGGAGCCGAACCGTACAATAACCCTGGGTTCGTTGTGTGGCGGCCTTGGCATGGGTGGATTACTGTGGCCTGTTGTGGGGTTGTGAATCACTGAGGGCTACGGCAGGAAGAAACATCTCCGTCGTAACTTCCTGGCAGATTAAAACTGTGTGCCCGACCGAGACTCGAATTCGGGACCTTTGCCTGTCGCGGGCAAGTGCTCTACCAATTTCTCATTCTGGAAACATCCCCCAGGCTGTGGCTAAGCCATGTCTCCGCAGTATCCTTTCTTTCAGGAGTGCTAGTTCTGCAAGGTTCGCAGGAGAGCTTCTGTAAAGTTTGGAAGGTAGGAGACGAGATACTGGCAGAAGTAAAGCTGTGAGTACCGGGCGTGAGTCGTGCTTCGTAGCTCAGATGGTAGAGCACTTGCTCGCGAAAGGCAAAGGTCCCGAGTTCGAGTCTCGGTCGGGCACACAGTTTTAATCTGCCAGAAAGTTTCATATCAACGCACACTCCGCTGCAGAGTGAAAATCTCATTCTGGAAACATCTCCGTCGTTTCTAGGTCTGCGGTTTAAATACACAATACATAACTAATGAGGAGATACTGAAGAAACTGGGACAAACGAAATTTGTGGCACAATCTTACTAGAAGAAGGGATCGGTTGGTAGGACATATTCTCAGACATGAATGAATCACCAGTTTAGTACTTGAGGAGAGGGGCGCGGGAAGCGTGGGGCGTAAAAATCGTAAAAGGAGACCAAGAGATGAATATATTAAGTGGACCTAGATGTATGTAAGTGGCATTAGTCACTCAGTGAGGAAGAGGCTCGCACAGCACAGAGCAGCACAGAGAGCCTCATCTTTGGACTGAGGACCACCACAACAACTGTAGCTGAGATGCAGACTATGATGAGTAGGGTTCAGGGGTATTTTCACTCTGGATATTTGATTGTAAAATAATGAATGTAAGTGCGGAAGGTGAGCATTATGGAAGTGTCACTTACTGGATGCAAAGCTCTTTTGATATTGTACTTTACGCTAATGGCGTTGTGACTGAAGAGAGTCGTTTTTTGATTCCCGAGGTCTGTAGAATTGTACGTATCATATACATTGAATCATAAAAAGAAGAGTATGTAATGTTATTCCATTGATTACAACATCGAGTCAAATTTACATACTTCGCAGGTGAGCCTTCTCACCAACATGATGCTGTACACACACTGTCCTGGATGCATACGTTGATTCGCTGGGAAGGGTGTCATAAAGGCGTTTTATCCTCTCCTGAGGTGAGCTGGCCCGCAGCTGATGTTACTGATCCCTCATGTCCTGGATAGTGGCAGCGGGTCGGAGTCGACACCCAGGCTCGTCTTACACATCCTCTATCAATGACGGACCTCGAGATCTTGCTGATCAAAGGACTGCCTTAACATTACGCAGGGAGTTCATGGAGACATATTGTCATGCGTGGACCAGTATTGTCCTCTTGAAAAATGACACCACGACATTGTCGCATGAGATGAAACACATGATAACGTAAGGCGTCTGTGAGGCAACGTTGCGCCGCCAGGGTTCCAAACTGTGGCCTTAAGTTATACACCGCTGTGCCTCTCCAGTACATTGGAAGAATGGAACATCTCCGCAGGTCGCTGTCATATTCGCCGGCAGCAGCCACTCGGTGAAGTGCAGGGCCGAAGTTCATCTCTGAACACAATGCGACTCCAGTCATCAGCAGACCACGCTTGCTGGTCACAGTGCCACTCCAAAAGCAGCCGACTGAATTGTGTTAACGGAAGCCTACGCATCAGATAGTAATTTCCTAGTTCGGCTGCTGCTAGTCTCTGACCAACTGTGACTGACGGCACAGAATGTTGCGATGAGACCATTACTTATTCTCAGGAGGAGATGTGAAGGGGTGCACTATATGGTGACCCTCCATTGCGGCAGTCAGACTTGGTGAACTGGAACCTTTACGACGGGTTTGCCTGCATTTACGTCTCATGTGGTTCAACATTAGGCCACTGTCACATCCGAATGCGTCGCCAGTCTAGATACTACACTGTAGGTGTTACAACTTAAATGGTTCAAATGGCTCTGAGCACTATGGGACTTAACTTCTAAGGTCATCAGTCCCATAGAACTTAGAACTACTTAAACCTAACTAACCTAAGGACATCACACACATTCATGCCCAAGGCAGGATTCAACCTGCCACCGTAGCGGTCGCGCGGTTCCAGGATGTAGCGCCTAGAACCGCTCGGCCACCCCGGCCGGCTGTTACAACTTAATCAGCTGGCACAGCGTACGAGTGGGACAAGGTAGCCGTATACCGAAAGTGATGCGGAGAGCACGATGTCTGTGGATATTGGGAGAACGATGAGATTTAGGTGAGGAAGTACATGCTTTATTAGCATAGGTCCTCGACAACTGCCTATTTTTCGGCAGGTCACTTTCAAGGTACAAATGCAACATCGGACGGCTCTGTACGGCAATAGAAAACTTTTTTGGGTGGGGCTGCGCAATCGCAGTTGCGGATACCAAATGAAAGTTTAAGCAGAAAGACACCACACATCGCTAGCAATTACTAGCACCACACAATCAAAGGTCATTTGTTAGTTTACATAAACAGTTTCCTTAACAATACTATTCCAGTAACAGACAATGTAGGCCAGAATCTCCATGTTATTATCTACCTTCCATAAGAAGACTGGGACCAACGCAAATTACAGATCTGTCCGATTTCTGTAAGCGTGTGTGAGGCGTACAAAAGTTCTCCACTGTTCTAGTGGTCTGATCGAAGTGTGACGTTCCACAGTCGCAGGAGATGAGCCTTCTTCATACGACATCCCTTGGACCCGTTACGGTGGCGCCCCACCCACCAAGGCATAAATTTACATGTAAGACGATCTCTTGTTTCGTTAGTGCCTCGCTACCGATAGGGCGTTCACCCGTTGATGTATCGACAGTTGATGTTACAAGGTCGAAAAGCCTGTAAGGTATTTGGACATTCGATACACTAGTAAAAGCTCAAGTTTTAGGCCGTTACTTTCTTTTAGAGCACATCATTTTCATCGCGTGAGTTGGTAAATACTCTCCTAGAAGAGCCGGCCGGAGTGGCCGTGCGGTTCTAGGCGCTACAGTCTGGAGCCCAGCAACCGCTACGGTCGCAAGTTCGAATCCTGCCTCGGGCATGGATGTGTGTGATGTCTTAGGCTAGTTAGGTTTAATTAGTACTAAGTTCTAGGCGACTGATGACCTCAGAAGTTAAGTCGCATAGTGCTCAGAGCCATTTGAACCATTTTTCTCCTAGAAGAGACAACATCATGCAAATGCAGTGAAAAATGTCGATTATATTAACTGGAGGCGATACGATTCGGTTTAACATTCTTTTAATTCCAGATTCGTAAAGTGGGTTCAAATTTCATTGTGAAGTAATAGCAACTAAGTGGCGTGCAACTGATAACACTTTCCTTACGTTGCCAATTTCTCTCGTTCGTGTTGACCTGTAGACTAGATTACTAGCATCTTTAGCACGCTTTTACCCAATACTGCGGTGACATAATTTTGTGTAGATCGGCAACTAAAGCGAAAAAAATATTTATTCTATAGAAGTGCAAAATAAGCACATTTTGCAAAGCTGACAACTGAACTTCTTGCATGAGTTTCCTAGGGGCTTAGGAAATTTTACACTTACGTTTGATGATGATGTTTGCTCTATGGGGCGCTCAATTGCGCGGTCATCAGCGCCCATACAACGTACCAATTTTCACACAGTCCAATTTATTTTTTCCCATTCTAGCCACTGTCAGGAATGATGATGATGGAATGATGAGGACAACAGAAACAACTAGTCCCCGGGCGGAGAAAATCCCCAACCCGGCCGTGAAACGAACGCGGGACCCCGTGATCCAGAGGAAGCAACGTTAGCCACTCGACTACGAGCTGCGGACTTACGCTTACGTGCCGCTGCATACAGCCCCTTTTGGCTTTTAGGATAAAAAAGAAGAGTGTACTCAGGACGAACTGTGCACTTCGTAAGCTCAGTACTAGAAGTAAAAACAACCTTTATACAGCCTATCCATCCATCTTTAGGGTTGAGAATGAAATTTCATACCCTGGTGCAAAAGTCTTTAAGAGTTTTCTGATGGGAGTCAACGATAAAACTGTAAACTCTCAAATATTCCAAAATGTATATAAATGCCTCATTAGCCAACACTTCTCCAATTTCTCAGAATATGTATCTCTAACGTCTGGATTAGTCAAATCTTGACGTTACTAGTATATAGGTGGCAAATAATGGTCTGCCTAAAGTTACATAGAAGAAAGAGCTGTGGCATTTTCTTTTTCCTTTCAAACTTGTTGGATTTCTTATAAAAATATGTACTCACATCAGTATGTTGGATTTTTTTCCTCTATATCTTATATTTCCTCGCAAACACGGCACGTATTTAACTGCCTGATGTTTTCTGCATGGTCGCAACTGCGCCACTAATCCACTATGTGGATTATACCTGTCAGTCTGGACTACGCGTTTTCCACCAACACTTCAAAAGTGGCCTTTTTACGGCATCGAGCCCTTTTGCGTACGCTTGAGCTCTTACAATATTCTACTTCACACATTCCAATCCATATAGACAGGTACCAGCAGCCCCGTCACATCATGCTCATATTAAAGTAGCCGGCCGCAGTGGCCGAGCGGTTCTACGAGCTTCAGTCCGGAACCGCGCTGCTGCTACGGTAGCAGGCTCGAATCGTGCCTCGGGCATGGATGTGTGTGATGTCCTTAGGTTAGTTATGTTTAAGTAGTTCTAAGTCTTGGGGACTGATGACCTCAGATGTTAAGTCCCATTTGAACCATCATATTAAAGTAGTTGTAGTCGGACACCCCTGGACACGCACGAAAGAACAGACACCAGGCGGAATTCGTAGCTGTGAAACATTATGTGTACACTGAAGAGCCAAAAAAACAGGTACCCCTGCCTAATTTCGTATAGAGCCCCTCGAGCACACAAAATGCCGCAACACCACGTGGCATGGACCCGACTAATGCCTGAAGTAGTTCTGGGGGGAACTGGCACCGTGAATTCTGCAGGGTTGTCCATAAATCCGTAACACTACGATAGGATGGAGATCTCTTCTGAACTGCACGTTGAAAGGCACTCAGGTATGATCAATAATGTTCATTTCTGGGGAGTCTGGTGGCCAGAAGAGTATTTCTGGAGCCTCTCTGTAGCCATTTTGGACGTGTGGGGTGTCGCATTGGCCTGCTGGAAATTCCCAAATCCAGCGGGGTGGACATGAATGGAAGCAGGTAGTCAGACAGGATGCTTAAGTACGTGCCACCTGTCAGAGTCGTATCTAGACATATCAGGGGTCCCATATCGATCGAAATGCACACGTCCCACACGATTACAGAGCCTTCACTAGCTTGAAAAGTCCCCTGCTGACATTCAGTGTCCCTGGATTCATGAGGTTGTCTCCATACCCGTACACGTCTATCAGCTCAATACAATTTGAAACGACACACGTCCGACCAGGCAACATGTTTCCAATCATCAGCAGTCCAGTATCGGTGTTGACGGGCCCAGGCGAGGAGTAATGTTTTGTGTTGTGCAGTCATCAAGGATACAGGAAGCAGCAGCGAGCTTTCGGCTCCGAAAGCCCATACCGATGATGTTTCGTTGATTGGTTCGCACGCTGACACTTATTGATGGTCCAGCATTGAAATGTGAAGCAATTTGCGGAAGGGTTGCACTTGTGTCGTGTTGAACGATTCTGTTCAGTCGATGTTCGTCCCGTTCCTGCAGGATCTTTTTCCGGGTGCAGCGATGTCGGAGATTTGATATTATACCGTATTCCTGATGTTCACGGTACACTCGTGAAGAGAATCCGAACGTCATCGCTACCTCGGAGATGCTGTGTCCCATCGCTCGTGCACCGTCTATAACACCACTTAAATCTTGATATCCTGCCATTGAGGCAGCAGTAATCGATCTAATAACTGCGTCAGACACTTGTCTTATACAGGCATTGCTGACCGCAGCGCCATACTCCGCCTGTTTATATCTCTGTATTTGAATACGCATACCCGCATGCCTATACGAGTTTCCTTGGCGTTCCAGTGTACATCACTATACTGTTACGTTATCATAAAAATAATCAGCTACTTTGACTTCGAAAATGTGTAATTATCCCGCCGGAGGTTTATGTCCACCTTCGGGGAAGAGTGTGTGTTATCCATAGCATAAGTTAGTTTAAGTTTGTTCAATTAGCATGTAAATCTAGGGACGGATGACCTCTGTAGTTTGGTCCCTAAGGAATTCAGACCCACTCAATGTGTATTCAACTAGCGGACATTAATGTGAAGTCTTTTCCATGCTTCGCCTTTGTGACGGTTTGAACTTCGCTGAGAGGACTTTCAGTGAGGTATCTGAATATCCGTGGAGGAATCACAGGCCATTGTTCCTCGAGAGCCGTAACCAGAATGGTAGTGGCACTAGGCTCTAGTGTCTGTACCTGATTCGATGATCTAGCTCACCCTAAATGTTTTTTCACGTCGGAATTGTGGACAGGACTGTCCATTTAAAGAATGTTATTGTCCAAAAACCATAGCATGACAGAAGCAACTTTATGATGAGTTGGATTGTCAGACTCATACAAAGAGTGCTCCTCCTTTACTGTGTACACTGTAAAATGGGACCAAAAAAAAGCCAATACCCTAAGACCTACTTCTCTTCACTGTAGGCGTTACACATGATGGCATGTAACGTTCTCCAGGCATCCGCCAAAACCAAATCACTCCATCGGTTTTCCACAAAGTATAGCGCGATTCACCGATCTAAAACACCCGTTTGCAGTCGTTCCCAGATGCGTCGCTCCTCATGCCACCCCATGCACCACTTAGCATTGACTACAGAGGTGTGTGGCTGCTCGACCATTGTACCCCAACTCCGTAGATTCATCGTTGGTAGCACTTTGTAGTTCTCGAGTGAGTCCTTCCCCTGATTTCATTAGATTTTCTACAGTCACTCTCCCCAATGATCGACGGCCACTGTCCGTCAGTACGTGAGGTCTAACTGCTCTTGGCTTACCTGCGGTTGTTCCTTTGCGTTCCAACTTCACAGTCACATCGCCAAGAGTCGAGTTGGAGGTCTTCAGAACAGGTGAAATCTCCCTGATGGGTAACATACGATTCTTAGTCCATGTTCACGTGTCCGGCCATCGATATATAGATTTTCCGCTATTTCCCTAAATCGATTCAAGCAAATACCGGGATGGTTGTTTTCAACGGACACGACCGATTTCCTTCCCCACCCTCCCCTTATCTGAGCTTCTGCTCCGTCTCTAATGACCTCGTTGCCGATGGGACGTTACATACTAATCTCCCCCTCCTTCGCCTCCTAGTTCCAACTTTGAAGTCACTGAGCTCCCTTGATCAACCCATTCAGCTGTCAGTGCTTCTCTGCTGACAATACAACAGTCCCTGCATTCCTATGTAGTGGCGGACGCCTCTCATGACATATAGTGACGAATTTCGCATTACATAGCCTGGACGGATGCTTTTGATCGGACGGTGTATATTGATTGCGTCGGTCTATAGCATTTGCCCAGAGTGTAATTTCGAAATCGTGTGGGTGCACTTGCAGATTAATGAGGAATCCGGCCTAAATTTGGCACTCTGGCCGAGCGGTGAAACGGGCTAATTTCAGACTCTTAGCGCGCAAAGCCGACGCGTACTTCGAGCATCCGCGTTTCCGCTGTAGTGCCATCAGGAACGCCGCCGTAAAGCTGCTGCGCCCTCCGGCATACCTGTGGAGGGCGATTAAGAGCGCCCGACTACGCCCGAGCCTTCGCACACGCACTCGCGCACACGCTGCCTCTTCCCCCCCCCCTCCCCCCTCCCACTGGCGGGCGGCGTTCCCCGCCGGCGCCTTGCCTGTGACCCCAACGCGGCACTCATTCCGCATTCGGCGCCCGCACGGCTCACTTACCGTCTGCGCCGGAATTAATGATTCACGGCTCTGCCCTCACACACTTCCCCCCACACCTCCGCCCCTACTCCGCCGCCTAACTCGGTTTGAGTGGCGCTCGTTGTCGGTCTCGGGCGAAGGGCCCTTTATTTCGAAACCGTCGGATGCCGTCGATCATAGGCAAGTGTTCAGCGCGGTGCTGGTTACGTTCAGCGGTGTGTGCCAGTGCGAGGTATGGGAGCTTCACACACTCGTACTTTTACCAGTTACGTAAATTTTCGTTTCACTTATACATCTACATCCATAATCTTCAATTCACAGATAAGGACATGCCGGGTGGCACTTTCTTTTTTCGTTTATTCACATATAGTCTTTCACTGTTGACATTTTTAAAAATACAGAAAATCCAATACATCGACATTTAAAACAGTATCATTATACGCTCTAGATATGTGCCAATGGAGTATCGTTATATCGACGGAAAAGTATCGACGCACCTGCCTTTAAAAATATTTGCTGCACGTTGTAAATATATTAGCGGTCTTAGAGCTGTGTGTTTTTAGTAGTGATTTAGTATTAGATATTCTGTACATCAACAAGCTAGCAGCCTACCTATCCTCCTTAGAGCAAAAACTGTAAGGAAAACGAGGAACCTTCACTCTCAGCGACGTCCACTTTGTTAACAGTAGTAGCTGCAAGTAAGTGGCACAACAAAATGTGTCCGATGGGCCCATCGTTCGGTTTCGTCACATATCGGCTTTACCCACAACACTTCATGTCGACCTTGCCGTTTTTTTCATTTCTGCCAACGCCGCCGACCTATCATAAGATAGTGTCTACATTGCATGGAGAAATTAAACGTTGCTGTTTCTGTTGGTAGCATTTCCCCTCACACATCTCCGCCCACCATCAAGACCAAGCCTATCATTTACATTTTTGTTCATCATTTTCAGCAACTGGTTTTGAAGACTGCCAATGTGGTGAAATAGCACACTAGTTGCGATCAAAATTGTTTTTTAACATAACTGGCGTGCTATTTCTTCACATCGGAAATCTTTTTTCCATTCACACCGCCATCCTCCAGCGCAATCGGATTCCTCCTTTTTGCGCCACGTGTACTAGTGGCAAAGAGAAAGACTGGACGTGATGAAATTTCAAAAAGTAGTAAGACTCCTTTACACAGTGAAAGTAAAATGATATTCTGTTACAATTTGATAAGAAGAACTTCAAATATTTATCTAAAATTTTGAAAAAATATAATATAAAATAAAAATTTCGTCATGCGATATTGTCATTTAGATGTTGGTAATTCGATATATGGGGGAGATGTATCGCCGATATATATTTATATTTTTGGAAAAATTATCTATATATATATTTTATCAACACCCCTAGTATGGACTGCTGGAAGAATTATTGTATAGACATCTCTCTGCGTGTAATCTTATCTTCACAAGACCAATGGGACGTTTGCACTTGTAGTATGTTCCGTGGATTCATTGCTTGAAGCTTCCTGAAATTCTCTGAGTAGGCTTTCACGGCATAGGCTGAATCTATCTTCAAGTGTCTGCCAGTTCAGTTTCTTCAGCGTATTCTTAACACTCTCTCAAGGGTCAAACAAACTGCAACCATTTGTGCTGACCTTCTTTGTGTACTTACAATATTTCCTTTTATTCCTATTGTATACGAGTCCCACACACTTCAATAATATTCTGGGATGGTTCGCAAGTGTGTTTTGTAGGCAATCCTGCCAGTTCAGTTTCTTCAGCATATCCTTAACACTCTCCCATGGATCAAACAAATCTAGAATCATTCGTGCTGCCTTTCTTTGTATATTTACAGTATCCCCTTTTAGTTCTATTTGGTGCGAGTCCTACATACCTTAGCAATATTCTACGATGGTTCACAATAATGTTTTGTAAGCAATCTTCTATGTAGAATAATTGCATTCCCATAGCATTTTGCCAGTCAATCGAAGTCTGTCACCTGCTCTACCTACAACTGAGCCTACATGATCGTTCCAATTCACATCCCTACGTGTTGTTACATTCAGGTATTTGTGTATGAATTGGCCGAGTCCAGTTGACTAATTGATAATGTAGTCTATATCTACATCTATACTCTGCAAACCATCGTGAAGTGCATGGTGGAGGAAAGGTCCTATTGTACCAGTTATTGGGGTTCCTTCCCGTTCCATCCACGTACGGAACACAGGAACAATGATTGTCTGAACGCCTCTGAGCGTCTTGCAGTTATACTTGTCTTATACTCACGATCCCTATGTGATCGATACGTAGGGGGTTGTAGTATATTATAGAGTCATCATTTAAAGCCGGTTCTTGAAACTTTGTTAATAGATTTTCTCGGGATAATTTACGTCTATCTTCAAGAGACTGCCAGTTCATTTTCTTCATTATCTCTCTGACACCTTCTCATGTATCAAACAAACTTATGATCATTCGTGCTGTCTTCCTCTGTACACTTTCAATATCGTCTGTTAGTCCTAATTGGTATGGGTCTCACACACTTGAGCTATACTCTAGAACAAGCCCCACGAGTCATTTGTAAGCAATATCCTTTGTAGGACGCCAGTCTTTACACTACTTTAATATCTTTTCAAGATTTGATGGAATACCCGTGCAGCTGTTTTCAGAAAGTACTTCATTATACGTAACTGCATTATCTGCGACATGTTTGGCACTACTATTGATGTTTTCTGCGAGGTTTTAACACACGTCGTGAACATTAAACGTTCCAGTACACTTCCCTTGGGCGCATCTAAATTCCTTCAGTATCTGTCGATGACTCTCCATCTGAAATAACATGTTACGTCGTCTCTACGAAGAAATCCTCAACACAATTATCAATTTCCATGATATCACATACAATCTCACCTTCGATAATACGCAAAAGTGTGGTAATGAGTCAAATTCTTTTCTGAAGATGAAAAGTGCTACATACACCTGGCTGACTTGATGCATGGCACTCAGAATGTCATGCGAGAAAAGTAGGAGTTGGGTCTGACATCATCAATTGTTTCAGAATCTGTGTTGGTTGGCAAGGAGCAGGTAATTCTGTTTGAGATACCTCATTTCATATGAGCTCGATGCGGTTTGCGATTGTATAACAGGTGGATGTCAAATATATTTTACGGTAGAGTTGTGGATCATTCCTACTACCTTTCTTGTAGATGGGTGTTAGCTGTGCACTTTTCCAACCAAGCATCACAGTTGTTTGTTCGAGGGACCTTCGGTTTCCTAACGCTACAAGATAGGCTAACCCAGCTGCAAATACGGAATAGGAAGTGATAGGAATATCATCAGGTTCTAATGTTTTGTTCAGCTTTAACGATTTCAGCTGTTTGTCAATGCCGCTGACGCACACGTCTATTTTACTCACCTTTCCAATGATACAAGACTTAAATTACGGAGATACTCATGAATTTTCCTCTATAAAGGAATATTTCATAATACAGTTCAGCGTTTCAAGCTTTTCGTTTGCTTCTCTAATTTTCAGTCCGTGTCTCATCCACGAACGACTGGAGACTAACCTTGTTGTCACTAACAGCCGTTGCATATGGCCACGATTTCTTCTGGTTTTATGGCAGATGTTGTAATAATGTACTGTTCTGATAGTCTTGGAAAGACTCACGCATTTCCTCATAACAGAAAAACGCCCTTCATTCAGAACCTCTCTATTTATATTCCTATGCTTGTTTCACACCTCTTGTGGAATAGTCTTTGCTTATTTAGAGTGAATGTATCCCACGGCGCGTCCTGTTCTACTAGATACATACATATACAATGCACGGAAACAATTCTCTTAAACTTTAGCTACAGTTTTTCTGCATGCTACTGTCTAAAGCTAAATGTTTTTAAGATCCTCGTTGAGATATGATACTACTACCACCTCATTTATTTTGCTGGACGTACAAATTTTTAATGTCTATTAATCCCCCTTTGTACTATGGTAATAACTATTTCTACAACTACCTAATGGTCACTGAAACTAGTTTTATTACCGACATCGTCAAAAGGATAGCTTGCATTTCTCGCAGTTACGTACCGTGTACTTCCAAAATGAGAGGTCTTTCCAACTATCTTTCTAGGTTGTGTTGTCCGTTCTTTCGGACACGCCCAAAAGACCAGACACCAAGCGGAATCCGTAGCAGTGAAACATTATATGTACACTGAAGAGCCAAAGAAACTGGTACACCTGCATAATATCATGTAGGACCCCGGCGAGCATGCAGAAGTGCCACAACACGACGTGGCATGGACTCGACTAATGTCTGAAGTATTGCTGGAGGGACACTTGTTGATGGCCCAGCATTGAAATTTGCAGCAGTGCGCGGAAGGGTTGCACTTCTATCACGTTCAACGATTCTCTTCAGTCGTCGTTTGCCCCTTTTTGCAGGATCTTTTTCCAGCTTTGTCGGGGATTTGATGTTTTGCCAGATTCCTAATATTCACCGTACACTCTTGAATTGGTCGTACGGGAAAATCCTCACTTCATCGCTACCTCAGAAATCCTGTGTCTCATCGCTCTTGCGCCGACTGTAACACCACGTTCAAACTCGCTTAAATCTTGATAACCTGCCAATGTAACAGCAGTAACCGATCTAACAACTGCTGCAGACTTTTGTTGTCTTATATGGGCGTTGCCGACCGCTGCGTCGTATTCTACCTGTTTACATACCTTTATATTTTGAAAGGGTACAGTACCGCCCGACATTGAAAATAGGTACGAAATACTTCATTATTTTTGTCAGAACAACACATTTTTTTTGTAAAATAACTCAATTTCAATTAATACAGCGAAGCCGGATACCAGTGTGGGAAAGAATGACAATTTATTTATTTAATTGATCACATGTGCACTCCCACAAAGTAAATCCCTACATCCAGTTTGGTGAGATCTGTGAAATGAATGAATGTATGGTCGTCTGCTAACCGCAGATAGTGAATGTGAATATACGATCATCTTTGAGTCGATCCTTTGGCCACCTTTGGTGGGACCAAAGAGATGAAATTTACCAGAGCTTTGAGCGCCTGAAATGTGGCTGACCAATACGATAGCAAGGTGCTTCCCCCACCTCGACAGAGATGGGAGACGACCTAGAGAACGGCCATGTTTCAGCATTCTGCCGCTGGATCTTGTGCTGTTAAGACCTGTTCTAGTTGTGCTCCGTAATGACGAAAGAGTGGAGGCATGGTAAGCATGTGGAATATTTAAGAGTAGTTTGAAATATTAATTTCTCTATTTCAGGAACTTTTGTGGGGAGAATTAAATGTCAGGCAGGTAATGTTAATGGGATTGTAGGAATCTTCGGAAGTGACCAACGGTCACAATGAAACCACGTGTAGCATTAAGTTGAAATACTTCCGTGTGCTTAAGTTAAGCTGAATTACTAGCGTGTGTACAATAAGTTGAAGTATTTAAGAAATAGCGTGTTTACCATAAGTTGAAATATTTAAGAAATGGCGTGTGCAGAACTTGAAATTAGAGACGAGTACTTCCACGTGGTGAGTACTGTGTGAGTCTCAAACTGTGTATGAGACAAAAGATAAAGAGAAGTACTCGTCCATGGTATCAGTTGAGGACTCGCGTGTGTGATGAGGATGTTCTTAATGTTACTTTGCGTGATATGATTCCGTGTGACGCTAGATTTAAACTCTGAGAGAGAATCAAGGTGAGTCGGCCGTCTATCCAGCAACGCCACATGGCTTGCATTGCACAGGAAGACGTGCATATATCTCCAGAGTTCACAGTAGGAAAGTAGAATTACGAAGTGGGGCAGTGTCGTGTGAAACTGGGATAAATATTAATTGAAGTGGGAAAGCTGAAAGTGATAATGTTGTGACTATTCTCTGTGTAGTATTTCATGTTGTAGTGTGGTGTATGTCATGTAATTTGGGTATGTGTGGTTTGCATGGGAGAGTAGCGAGGTAGTTTCAAAAGATTAGTGGGTTATGCTTGTTCCTTCGGTACCACTCGGTCTGGAGGAAAGTTTAGTGATGATGATTGTGAGAGTCGAAGTGTGAGGTATAATAATAGATCCACCATCCTATCCAGAAAGTCCACTGTAGCGTTAAAAATAATTACGAGACCATAATATAGAGATTAACCATTGTAAAGCCATGTCCACTGGGCGGAATTTCTCATGTGTTATTGTTGTAGGTTATAGAATTTGTGTGTTTAGGTTAGAGAATTTATTGGAATAAATAAGATAGTGAAAAGAAAAAAAATTGGTGGACTTTTCCTTCCAATTGTATGTTGTCATAATGTCCCGAATTTATAATGTGTGCGCCATTCATATTCAGTGCGGTGGCCACGTGTTGTCGAAAGCCGTTAAATAAAAGACAAAAAGAAAATGTGGTATTGCCAGTGCGTAGTGTACAGTCAGAGTTCTGTAAATTACTGATAGTCAGATGCGTGTTTCCGTTGCGTATTATTCATACAGGAGGATAATTTGTAACTAAATTGTGAGTACGAGAGTTCATGTTACTCGATAAATTAAGAATGAATCCACTCGCTAGGCAGACCACTCATCTTGCAGGCCTGACTGCTTGATGCCACAGTATGAGCAAGGCATGTGGGTGCCTCTCAATTTTAATACGCATGCCAAAACCAGTTCCTTTGGCGCTTCAGTGTATGGTAAATTCAGGGGTCTCATTGCTGTCAGCTTCACTGAATTAGGAGCGACGAGCGAAAACGTACAGCATACGTCAGCCACTGCGCTATCCGAGGCACAGTGTTATCTCAAGTGCGTGTACTACTCAGCACGCCTCACGGCCGATCCACACTTCCACCGAACGCCACCAAACCGCAGTCACCGTCCATCCTACTCACCGTCCGCTATTATGAGATTCCCACTGAAGGCCGGACGTTTTTGTACACTGAAAAAGCGGATGTCTTGCCCAGCTAGCCATATAAATTACATGAATACGTAGTGTCTGTTCTTTCGCACATGTAGGCTGACAATAGACTGTTTTACAGTTTCTGGACATTCTAATCGTTATCTTGGTGATTATGTGATCTTAAAGGACAATTCAACAAAAAGAATGGTGAAAACATCAATACATGAACTAATTACAGCACTTGCGACACATCTCTTGAAGAACTTGCTGAACCGGAGGCAGTACACCAATGCCGACATTAGCTGTTATGACAAATGGTTTACACAAGAGAAAAAAAAAAGAATCCCGCATAGTATGTTCCTAACTGTTTGAAAAATGAACACGAGCAGAAACGG
Source organism: Schistocerca americana (assembly GCF_021461395.2). Lineage (NCBI taxonomy): Eukaryota > Metazoa > Arthropoda > Insecta > Orthoptera > Acrididae > Schistocerca > Schistocerca americana. The sequence continues at coordinate 186,669,367 of NC_060123.1, forward strand.
TTGAACGATGAGCATTGGTCAAAGAAAAATGGGATATTATAAGTGAAGTATTTCAACAGCGAACTAGCGCTATTGACTGAACGCCGAAGACCATGAATCGCAATAAGGAGTGCTAGTTTTCTGCTGACAATAAAAAATGTGACTAATTCATTAAAATGTCAAACAAGTCGTAAACTTTTTGTCTGTTATCAGCACAGTGGACTTCGCTCCCTGTCGGTCAGGATATTCTTGCAACAAGTGTTCTAACGGCTGTTATAAGGCTGCGAAAGGTACATCATTTCCCTGTAGACCCGTTGGATAATCCGCTTTAATACACTAGTGAATCAGGCAACTTCATGCACCATGTGGTTATGGGCTCATGCAAACACGGGACTTGTCTTCCACTGTTCTGTCAGGTCATCAAGATCGCCTCATGATACAGTGATGGTTCACTAGAGCCTTCACTTCTAAGACAGATGTCTACTGTGGAGGATCTCATGACGACCTGCTATCACTTCAACGCCATCTACAGTGTACTCCAAGGCGACCAGTGTTCTCTTTTAAGTGGTCTGACTAGTAATTCGTCCGGTAAACTAGGTATATCACTATAACAGTGAATTGCATAGACGCACCACTATTACTTGCAGAATTTTTTTTACGAAGTTACGAACATTTGTGAAAAAAAAAAATTTCTTTGTTCATGTACACTTTACGATGATGAAAGGATAAAATACAAAAATGCAGCAAATGAACCCATGCAAATGCGAATACAAATGTCTAAAAAATGAGACAGACAGGAAGTGCAAAATGGCTGAACAGAAGTGCCTAGACAAGTGGAAGAATTTAAAGCATACTTCACTAGGGGAAAAATATATACCGCCTACTGGAAAATGAAAGAGACATTTGATGGAAAGAGAAGCAGAATATCAAGAGCTCAGGTGGAATAATGGTTCTAAGCACAGAGGGGTAATCTCAAAGGTGAAAGGAACATATAGGGGGTTTATACAAGGGAGATGAATTTGTAAGCACCATTATAGAAATGGAAGAGAACATATATGAAGATGAGATGGGAGATATGATACTGCGAGAAGAACTTGACAGAGCACTGAAAGACCTAATCCCAAACGAGGCCTTAATACTAGGCGACATTTTGTCAGAAATAATGATAGCCTTGGGAGAGCCAGCCATGACGAAACTCTTCCATCTAGTCTTCAAGATGTCTGAGACAGGCGAAATATCCTCAGACGTCTAGAAGAACGTAATAATTCCAATTCCAAATAAAGCAAGTGTTGACAGGTGTCTGAATTATCGAACTACCTGTGTAATAAATCGTGGTTGCAAAATACGAAAACGGATTGTGTACAAAAGACTGGAGGAAATAGTAGGAACCGGTATTTGGGAATATCAGTTTGGATTTCGGAGAAATGTAGGAACACGCGAGGCAATACTGACCCTCCGACTTGTCTCAGAAGATGGATTAAGGAAAAACAAACCTACTTTTATAGCATTCGTAGTATCAGAGAAACCATTTGGCAATGTTGACTGGAATACTCTCTTTGAAATTCTGGAAATGCCAGGCTTAAATACGGGGAGTGAAAGGGTATTTACAACTTATACGAGAACCGGACGGCAGTTGTAAGAGTCGAAGGTCAAGGGGCATGAAAGGGAAGCCGTGCTTGAGAAGGGAGTGAGACAGAGCTGTAGCAAATTCCGAAGGTATTCAATCTGTACACTGATCCAGCAGTAACGCAAACCAAAGAAAAATTTCGAATAAGAATTGAAGTTCAGGAAAAAGAAATAAAATCTTTGAGGTTTGCCAATGACATTGTTATTCTGTCCAGAGACATCAAAGCACTTGGAACAGCAGTTGAATGAAATGGACAGTGTCTTGAAGCGAGGGTATAAGATGAACATCAACCAAAGTAAAACAACTAATGGATTATAATCGAATTGTAGCTGGTGATGCTGATGTAGTTAGATTGGGAAACGAGACACTTAAGATAGCAGATGAGTTTTGAAATTTAGGCAGCAAAGTAACTCATGATGTCCGAAGGAGGGAGGATGTAAAATGTAGAGAAAAACGTTTCTGAAGAAGAGAAATTTGTTAACATCGAATATAGACTTGAGATTAGGACGTCTTTTCTGAAGGTATTTATCGGGAGTGTAGCCACGTATGGAAGTGAAACATGGACGATAAACAGTTTGACAAGAAGAGAATATAACCTTTTGAAATGTGGTACTAGAGAAGAATGTTGAATATCAGATGGGTAGATCACGTAAGTATTGATGAGGTACTGAACAGAATTGGGGAGACAACAAATTTGTAGTACAACTATACTAAACGAAGGGACCAGTTGATAGGACACTTTCTGAGCCATCAGGGAGTCACCTGTTTACTATTTTGGGGCATAGTGTGGGTGGGAGGGGGGAGGTAAAAGTCGTAGAGGGAGACCAAGAGATGAATATAGCTAACAGATTCAGAAATATGTAGGTTGCTGCTGTTATTTCTAGATGAAGATGCTTACACAGGATAGAGTAACATGGAAAGATGCATCAACCCAGTCTTCGCACTCAAGACCACAACAGCAAGAAATCGGTACGGGACAACCTGTAGTATTCTTCCCTGGCAAATTCACAGACTAAGATACATCTGATTTGGGGGTTTTGGCCTAGCACCTGAATGACCTCGCAAATTAACTTGTATGAGGGATTTATGTATGTAGTCACAGTAATTCGTATTCATAACACGGTTTGAATTTTCCTCCTATATTCTGAAAACTACAAAGTAAGAAAAAGACAGAATGCCGTATCATAGCCTTCATCGCGAGCTTCGTGTCTGCGCAGAAAACGGATCGAGTGGAACGGTAGTTTATCCCCGGGGACCACATACATGAATGCTAACTAAGCTCTCTGTCTTCTCAGATACGGCGGGGCAGACCGCCCCAGCTGTCTGTCTGTCTGTCTGAAACGCGCCAGCAGAGAAAGATAAAAGGAAAGAAGTACAGGGAGAGGAATCTGTAAAAGACGTAACGAAGGCGGAAGCCGGGCTGTAAGATGCTACCGTCCCCAGGCCGTGGGAGCAACCAGCGGAGGGAGCGTGCAGCGCGGAGGAGACGGCAGTAAGAGGGAGAACAGGAGGAAAGGGCGGACAGAAGGAAGGGTGGAGGAAGGCACCCGCGAGGCAAGGTAAACGCCGCTGGGGCATTGTGCCTGCTGATCCTCTTAGGGCAGCGGCGGAACCCGCGTCGGCCCGCCGTGTTTTCAAACGCCATTGAAATAAGAGGGCTCGCCGGGGCTCACAATGGGTTCGCGGCGCGCCCGCTAGGCTGCGCTCGCAGCGTCTTTGAGGCCGCGGCGGCCGCCTCGCTGGGACAGTGCGCCCCTCCTACTCTCTACACTGTCTCGCAAGCTCGCCGCGCCGTCGGGCTATGCTGCCAACGCGGCGCGGTGTTATGCCTAATTGTTACTCGCACCTGCTCTATCTCCAAGTCACCGTACTCTACAGCGCGATTATCATTAGAGACTGGATTATATGCATCAGAAAAACCTGAAAATATGCATGAAAAATGCTTAAAAAATTAATGAAAAGTGTCGAAATATGCAAGATCAAATAATAAAAATAACATGGTAGTTACTGCGTGCAATATATCTCAGAGTCGAACCTGTGCATATCAACTACGAGCAAGTGCGCCGTCCACGTGAAAAACCTGTATATTTTGAACGCTGATATCTTTTTCTGAATACTTTGTGGTAGGGATTAGGAAGGAGGCCTTTCTAGCACTATTTTTTAAAAATTTGTAAAATGGGGACGCATACCGTATTTCAAGAATTGTTCCTTCTTTGCTATTGTTGTCGGTAATAAGCGGATGCGATGTGAGTGAGCTGCAGCGAACGAATCGCTACGTACAGGACCAGCATCGGGATATATCGCACGCAGAGGGGCACGCTCAAAAACTCCTTAATGTTTTATATAAAAAGCAACACACAATCATGAATTTTTTTGAGCAGAATTAACTCATAATTAATGCTATTGGACCAAAGCATCATGTACAATTTATTTTACATTCTTTTACTATCGTAAACATAAGTGGCCAAGTACTGTTCTAAATGTTCGGTAGTAAGATTTGTGTCTTCCATCACTCAAAACAGGTTTATAAGCAGAAAAGGACCGTTCTACATCAACTGAAGCAATGGACAGTATTTGAATTTGGGTGACATGTTGGCACTTATTGTTTCTCGTAAAAGTTCACCCGCCCCATTAATAAAACTATCAGTTAGGCACAAGGGTTCAAAGCTTGGTTTATTGTCTAAGACAGGGGCGGGCAGAAATCCTGCACGTGTGCGATGCACTTGCACGGGTGCAGTTTACAGGTGTTCTGCGTGCACACAGGGGCAAGCTGGCCACCCGCTTATCTCCCCTCCCCACCATACCTTGTGTCCGCTCCTTCCTCTGCAATGCGTTTTGTTTCCTAGCTTGCTTTATAGAATGAAGGAATAAGATTAGTAGGAGTGCTTGAAAGATATAGTGGTTTGAAAGAGTACCTATTACCACCGACACGTTTTATTTAATTGTCACAGGTGGAGTGGAACAAAGTTTCTACATACAGACAAACACAAACAGTTACTTAAATTTTCATCACTAATGTTTGCTGTTAACCGACACTTACTAATTCAGCAAATGGTTCTCCAGCTCTCGCTATATTAAGCGCAATCTTATAACTTGCACGTACCGCTGGGCTATTATTGTTGTCGTCCTGAAAAATTGAAAACAGCGCTCCATAAAATGCTAAATCAGTTAGATGAGAGACATGACGAAAGCAAGTCGCAGATCTCTCGTGACCACATTAGAGTCATCTCGTATCGTAGATCGCTCTTCTTAAGCTCAGTCAGTTTCCCCATCCGCTCAGAATCCGACAATAAATTGTACTCGTCCTTGTGAAATTTGTTATAATGGCCTTCAATACTAAACTTCCGCTGACCAGCGAGAATACTGCCACATATTACACATTTCGAATTTTCACGTTTTTGCACAGAGAAAAAATGATTCTCCCATTCCTTTTTAAAAGATAGCAAATCTCCACTTCTCCGTTTCCTTGTTTCACTCTGCATTTTCCGGTTCTTGAAATACAACGTTCACTACGTAGTGATCGCTACGCATCAACGTCCGCAGCTTAGCCTGGTACTACACTGCCGAAACCTGCCGGCTGTCGCCACTGCCCCAGTCGACAATTGCACGCGAGCAGCACACGTGCAGCGCTGTGCGCTCATGAGCCGCGTGCAACGTTTGCCCGCCCCTGGCCTAAGACGTTTACAGATTTTTCTCTAAGTTCTCGTGGGAAACCTCCAGCAATGAGGAGTTTACTAGAATAATTTTATTAATTAACTGAATAGATTCACTGAACGCCAAGCCTTGAGTTTCAAGCTCTTTAATACTTGCAGGTCTATGGGAAAAATGAGTGCTAATCGCAGAAATGTCTTTTTTAATACCGGAATCATAAAAAGCTTCCTTGTACTGGCAAACTGCCAAAGCCTGTGCACTATCTAATTCGTTTACTACCTCCCTAAAGGCCTCGAAATTTTTATTGTTAAACAACACAGCCTCGACCCACGTACCCCATCGAGTTACCATTGATTCGGGAGGTAAAGGCACATATGGAAGTTTTTCGTTGTAGATCTTGATGCGAGCAGGAGCCCTTAGGAACACTTTCTTTGTGGATGAAATCAATTTATTTACTTTCACAAAAGTGGAACGTACTTTTTCAGCAAGGCGATGTACTCCAAGATCGAAGCACGTCAAATGAATCAAATTGGGATATTCTCGGAGGGTTTTTCCTGCATTGGTCACATAGGGAGGAGCATCTGAAATAAACACAAACACCCTTTCATCTGCTGAAGATTCTAGAAACATTTTTCTTATGCCCTCATTCACAAATCTGGCGATCGTAGAATGGCTTACTTTTTCAAGTCCTTTGCAGTTCGCAAAATAGGAAGAATAAGGCTCTTCTTTTAAAGCACTAACAATTAAATTTGCAGTGTAACAGCCATAAGTCTCTGTAGTTTTGTCAACTGAAATCCAAATAATGCTGTCCTTGGGTTCATTGCGTATTTCTTCCAGAACATTTACGCAATTTTAATTCATCTGGCTTATTTTTATATAATCGATATTTGCGCAAGAAGCCTTTGAGGATAGTGCTTGTAAGTTTGTGAAGAGAAATATTGCTTGCTATCAATGCGTCATATAGATCCATGTTAAACCGACATTTTTGGTTACCTTTGGACAAATCCCTGCTATTGCAACTTGCTGTTGTCAGAAGTTGTTGCCGTGGTCCTTTCTTCTGCATTCCTGCGATATGAAGACTTGTCTTGACATTGTGGTCTATTTGAAAGTTTTTTTGCACAAAAGTTTTCTCCCAAACTCGACAATATAAAACAATTCCGTTATATGTAAATGTTCCAGAATGGTCAGCTATCCACGAAACGACGTTCCTTTTTTCGGGCGGTATGGCGCACAACACGTTACGCGCAACACGTCGTAAACACGTTCAACTATGTACAAGCAAATAGAAAGCTAACTGAAACAATGGACGTGCGACTAAAAGGTTGCGCACGGTATGACAGCGGAGGGGATTAACCGTGGCCGCGGGCGCAGGATCATTGACTCTGTCTGCCTGTTCCTGTTCCTCCGCTGCAATAATGTAGCTAGGCAGTGGTCTCTCGGTTAGCAATTGCACGCAGTTCTATGACGCGATCAATCTTTGAGACATCAAAACTAGACCAAGGTAGAGACAGCGAGTCTAAATTTTTAGTATATTGTAAACATAGTGCCAAAATATGCATCGTCAAATAACTTGTGAAAAGGAGACAAATATGCAAATGCTTATGCAACATGAAAATGCATATAATCCAGTCTCCAGTTATCGTTAAACTTCCGTTACTGGAGAGGTCCTCCCCTGCAAATCGAGTGATCGTAGGAAACTGAAACTTTGTGGAAGCATCTATAAGGACATGCGGAAGAGATACAACGAATAAACCATCGAAAGAACACATTTTAATTTCCTCATATGAAGGTAACATTTGTGAATTGCGAACCATGTTTACGTTTGAGGTTAAAACTTTGCTCAGTGTGACGACCAGCTGCATCCATAACAGTTTGGAAATGCACTAGAGGTTGCTCTACTGCTGCCCGAAACATCTCGTGTAAGATTTTGGGTACTTCCCTCGCTGTGCTCATGTTCAACCTCCAACGTTTGGTAGTGGCCCGCTGATAAACCCCGTTCTTCAGCTAACCGTATAGCCGGAAATCAAATGAGTTCAATTTTAGTGACCTTGGTGGCAATGCAGTTTGGAACTGTCACCCAGTAGATCACTTTTTTTCTAAATGTGATATGGAGAGGACCTCTCCATGTTTCTTTAATGCTTTGATATTCCTGAAGAGCTGCAGGACTATTGCTGTTATTTTGATAGAACAGCTTCGCGAGTAAATCCCTGCTCACCTTGTCCACACCTGTGTAATCTGTAACTGTAAAGCGCACTGATGCTTCTGTTTCAATCTTATGTCACTGTACCAGTACCGATGCCTGACGCCATGTCATCACATTAGCACTACAACAATGCAAATCCTGCAGCACGCAGTCTGAACATTATTCTTATACAGTTTGGCACCCATATGGTAACTGGAAACACTTGGTATATGTATGTCTCAGAAACTACTCCATATACAAGGCTGTGGTTTTCACCCATCGCTGGGAATTACACAGCTCTTAACGTTGGCTACCCTGCTATTTACAGTATGTCTGTCATCTGGCTTTGATTCGTATGTAAATAGTTGACTTTCGCGTGGAAATGTGTCTTTGGAAGTGCTCTGGTCCAATCTCAAAGAATATGATCATGCCTAGAAATAACAGCCTCTTAAAGAAACGCAAGTTAAGCGGTTACCATCTTTGTAGAAACGAATGCTCTGAAGCTCTGGCTGTCATATTGTGAAGCGACTGCCACAATTAGATAAATTAAGAGTTGGAAAAAGATAGTGTGCAGCCTATTTCTACGCCAAAGAGTCAAATTCAACCCGAAGGAACATTATTTTAGCGAAAGAGTGGCGATAAGAAATAGCAAACTGATTATTCTGCTTTGCGCTTTTGACCCTTCTTTTAAAAATTCGAATTATCATCATTTTCAGCTTTAATCTCGATTTTTTCCAGGTTAATGTTCCTGTATGTGAAAAACTATTTGTCATACCTACATGCATGTTTGTGATCTGTTTAGTTATAACTTTGTTCATCTACTGCAGCACAACCATGGCAGCGATTTCGATGTGTGTTTGGACCTACAAATACTGAATGTGCAAAATTACTTAGTTTTAATAAAGTGATATCTTTGGCGCTTCCGCACGTCATTTTACAGTTGTGCTTCAGAAATGGATATGTTACGTTTAAAAAACTGAGAGTGTTAACAACTTAATTTGTTCCAAAGAGAAACGTACGCAAATTTGGTTTCTTAAACACTGGCAGCATATTCCTCTCGAACTCTCCTTAAAAGCAATCATAAACAATAGCATAATCATATTAATCATGTAGTGTGGTCCAGCTCTTGACCTTGTCATATTCGTAGTTCTTCGTACACAGTGATATTATAGTCAACGTTTAATTCCCATAGCCGGCACACTTCAAAGTTTTTCTTTCAGCACGACGCTGATAACATTTGATGTTGATGTGGGACACTACCATGAGCAGCAAGCCAAAACAAAAGCCAATGAAGAAATAGGGCGGTATACGCGACGCTGCTGCCAGCACCGCCCTGGTTAGTGGGCCCCTGCCGCGTCAGAGCGCGGCCTCCCGCTAAACAAGCCACCGGCCAGACAAGTGTCACTACGAAACACCACACCGGGAGTTTTACTTATTCATCCGATGAATAACGCATGAAGCCGATTTGCATGAGTCTAAATTGTTGTGTTACCGGACGCGCGCACCCGCGGTCAGCCGTCGGGCCATTAAGCGCCGCCGACAAGGCGTGACTCCGGGCGCGAACTGGCGCCGTCGCCGATCCCTAGCCGAGTGACAGCGCGCTTCGCGTCTGCCCGCCCCATTCGTCCGCTTAACCGCCTACCATCCAATTTCAAAACGCTGCGTCACAAACCGACGATCAGCGATTAGCCTGTGGCATTTGATGCAAACTGCTTCTTCTCTGTTACGATCACTGAATGAAACGGGCACAGTCAACCGTTTAGATCCCTCAGTGAAACTTGTTTTATCTGATAACCTTCACGACGCGTGACGTTCTTGAGTTTTAAGGGAGGTAGGACGTCAAACGGGCCGACTTGGAGCAGGAGAGGCACCACAGGACATTTTAATTTCTACTGTCTTTACTTTTACAAATAAATTCATAAAACTTTTTCAGCATGACCAGGAGGGATTGAGGACTCACACTCATAGCAGTGGAAGTTCAAAAACGTAGCAAAATACCTTTTTTTTACGTGTGAAATTTCATCATTTTTTCACTTACTAGTGACTGCATTTGTTTCTGTAGGTAGACTTTTCTTCCTAAGTAGGGGAGATTCTTCGATGAAATTTTCATAGCATACAAACAGTGCTTACAGGAGTATAAAACTCTAGAATTTTCCAAATCTATTAAAAACTCTGGTAAAAATTGAAATAATCAACTATAAAATTTGAGTTTTTTCTAAACATGAAGTTTAAATTGTAACAGTTCTATCATTTTTTCATAAATTAAATAAACTCTAGAGTTTCATACACATGTAACTATAGTTTGTATGCTGTGCAAAATTTATCGAACCATCTCTCTTACTTATGAAGAAAAGTGTACCTATAGCAACAAATGCAGCCAGTAGTAAGTGAAAAAATGATGAAATTTCACATGTAAAAAAATGTATTTTGTTACGTTTTTGAGCTTCCACTACTATGAGTATGAATCCTGAATCCTTCTTGATCATGCTTTCAAAGTTTTATGAATTTATTTGTAAAAGTGTAGACAGTGGAAATTAAAATGTCCTGTGGTGCCTCTTCAAGTCGGCCCGTTTAACGTCCTACCCCCCTTAAAACATTACATTCCGTTTCAGAAATGAAATAACTGAATGTTATATAATTTGTGGAACATCTGTATCTACACAGATACCCAACAAACCACCGTGAAGACCGTGACACACGGCACTTCCCACTGTACCACCTTACTACAGATACTTTCCGTCCCAGTCACAATGGAACGTGGAGGAATGGTAGCTTAAGTGGTTCTGTGCCTGCTATAGCAAGTCAAATGTCGTCTTCGTGGTCCCTATAGGTGCGACACATAAGCGTTTTGCGGTATCTTCCAAATATCTCGGTGGCACACCAAAGATGGCAACACGCATCGATACCACATATATTAGCAATGTCTGGTAGCAATCCACCACGACGAATGGCAAGCGCTCCTGAAGACATACCCTCCCTCTCAGCACTGCAGGGCTATCGTATGGACGTCAATATAGAGTTGAGCATGCACTTCCTCTATCCCTGTTCGTGACCTCCGACGAAGCAGTCAACAGCATCTAGTTAGAAAACCAGTGCTACTCAAGTCTCAGACGGAACTCTACTTTTGTGAATTTGTAAATTGTATTTCAAGACAATTGGTGTAATCGTGTGCATCGAGTCATGCTTTGCTACTCAGAGGTAGTTGGAAACATTCTTTTTGTCATTCTCGTAATAAAGTGAACGAACGTTCCGCATGTTGTATCTCCGATCGGCCATCTCCCAGAGTAATCAAAGAACCTGAAATTGTAGTGTCATCAGACCACAACGTGGTTGTACACTACAGGCCATTAAAATTGCTACACCACGAAGATGACGTGCTACAGACGCGAAATTTAACCGACAGGAAGAAGATGCTGTGATATGCAAATGATTAGCTTTTCAGATCATTCACACAAGGTTGGCGCCGGTGGCGACACCTACAACGTGCTGACATGAGGAAAGTTTCCAACCGATTTCTCATACACAAACAGCAGTTCACCGGCGTTGCCTGGCGAAACGTTGTTGTGATGCCTCGTGTAAGGAGGAGAAATGCGTACCATCATGTTTCCGACTTTGATAAAGGTTGGATTGTAGACTATCGGGATTGCGGTTTATTGTATCGCGACATTACTGCTCGCGTTGGTCGAGATCCAATGACTGTTAGCAGAATATGGAATCGATGGGTTCAGGAGGGTAATACGGAACTCCCTGCTGATTCCAACGGCCTCGTATCACTAGCGGTCGAGATTACAGCCATCTTATCCGCATGGCTGTAACGGATCGTGCAGCCACGTCTCGATCCCTGAGTCAACAGATGGGGACGTTTGCAAGACAACAATCATCTGCAGGAACAGTTCGACGACGTTTGCAGCAGCATGGACTATCAGGTCGGAGACCATGGCTGCGGCTACCCTTGACGCTGCATCACAGACAGGAGCGCCTGCGATGGTGTACTCAACGACGAACCTGGGTGCACGAATGGCAAAACGTCATTTTTTCGGATGAATCCAGGTTCTGTTTACAGCATCATGATGGTCGAATCCGTGTTTGGCGATATCGCGGTGAACGCACATTGGAAGCGTGTATTCGTAATCGCCATACTGGCGTATCACCCGGCGTGATGGTATAGGGTGCATCTTGTTTGCATTGACGACACTTTGAACTGTGGACGATACATTTCAGATGTGCTAAGACCCGTGGCTCCACCCTTCATTCGATCCCTGCGAAATCCTACATTTCAGCAGGATAATGCACGACTGCATAATTCAGGTCCTGTACTTGCCTTTCTGGATACAGAAAATGTTCGACTCCTGCTCTGGCCAGCACATTCTCCTGATCTCTCACCAATTGAAAACGTCCGGTCAATGGTGGCCGAGCAACTGGCTTGTCACAATACGCCAGTCTCTACTCTTGATGGAGTGTGGTATCGTGTTGAAGCTGCGTGGGCAACTGTACCTGTACACGCCATCCAAGCTCTGTTTGACTCAATGCCCAGGCGTATCAAGGCCGTTATTACGACCAGAGGTGGTTGTCTGGGTACTGATTTCTCAGGATCTATGCACCTAGATTGCGTGAACATGTCAGTTCTAGTATAATATATTTGTCCAATGAATACCCGTTGTTCATCTGCATTTCTTCTTGGTGTAGCAATTTTAACGGCCAGTAGTGTGGTATACTACTAAATTTCTGACTTGAAGCTGATACTTCAGTTTTCATGAGTAGTTTTTCATGGGGTAGCTCATCTGCCACTTCAACTATCCCAGTATGAACATGACACTCTCCGATTAATTAAACAACAAAATTGCAAACATTTGTGCTGTCTTTGTTTATGTAACCTAATACTCTTTCGTATACCTGTAGCTCCCACAAAATTTGGCAATATTATAGCACGGATTTTATGTGCAGTTTGTAAACAATTTGCGTTGTGCATTGATTGCATTTCCCTGGTATCCCATCAACAACGTAAGTTCTTTACTTGCCTTAGCTATAACTGACCCTTGACACTAGGTAAAAGTTCCATTTCATATCCCTAAAAATTTTTGCAACCATGTATTTGTGTGAGTTGACTGTCTGAAATTGTGACCCATTGACATTTTAGTCATGGTATATTGTGATTTTCGGTTTTGTGAGTTGCACAAATTTACATCTGCGGACATTTAAAACAAGAAAATTTAGACAGCCAGCATCGGAAGCTGACTACAGAATGATTCTATTGCTGACAACAAAGATCATGAAGGTAGATAAAAGAAATTAGGGCTCAGACGGAATCAAGTAGACAATGTTTTTTCTATCGCTCTGTTTGCCAGTGGAATAGGAAAAGAAATGACTAGTAGTGCTATAGGGTACTCTCCGCCAAGCACCTTACGGTGGCTATGTAGATGTAAATGTAGGAGTTGCTAAGTGTGGCCAAATTCTGAGATTTCACCAAAATCAGTCTGCGTTTCTTTCCGACAGTATCCTACATCATTAGGGATAACTGCACCACCTGTGAAAAGACTGAGTTTGCTATTAATTTTGTCCGCAAGATGAACGGCAAAGGTCGCAGCACGGTTCTTTGGGACACATACGAAATTGCTTCTACTTATCTGCAGAAATACTTCGAGATGAGGCAACCACAGCTGCGACTAATCACTGATCCTCTCCCCCTCCAGGCCACCTCCACTCTATCAAACCCCTCCCTCACTCTCACCCTACTTCTCTTTCTCTTAATAATTTTTTATGGTCATCTATGGTTGCCAGGGACACATCTACTTCTTTAATTCCATGCTTTCAAATACATTTTTAAGACATTGTTACAAACTATGTATTCTTAGGTCATTAGATCCCTCTGAATTGCGCAAGGAATATCTTTTTAATATAATTTTAAGATTTATATTTTAGATTTTTAAGATTTATTTAGTGGATATTGTTATTACTTTCAGCAGGACCTAATCTACGTATCTAGTGACCTTTATTTAAGTCCTTAGTTCATATTGTTTCTCTTTGGCTCACTTTATAGGCGTTATTAGTGGTGCATTTTAATACAGATTAACTGTCCTTGTTAAAGTTTCAAAAGGAAGTGTATTCCAACATTCGTTGTTCTTATTTGATTATTCAGAGGTTCGCAGAAAGATCACCTATTCTTTCGTTGCTCCTGTGCGTCATTTACACATGTGGTAGGAGCACCCTGTCCCTCTCCAATCCCCCCCACGGACTGGAGTTTTACCTTCGTGGTATCAGTATATCACAGTACGTGGTCACCTCCTGTGTTCTGGAATGTGGTTGGAGTTGTGGTATATGTTTATTTGCATCTCCTTTTCTGTTAATGAACCACTTGCTTGACAGATAGTTTTTGTCAGCTGTTACGCCTCTTTGCTGCAAGTTCCCCATTTCTTTTTGTAAATTACCCACTCAGTAGGTCTTTATATGGATTTTTATCTATCTTTTTGATAACAAGAGGTCATCAAAATGTAATTTGTTTAGGCTCCACCTACGATTTTGGACTTAGATCCCTAGGTTTGGTCGATTTCGGTTCACTGAGTACCGACATTAATGGTTTCTTAGTTTGGTCCGACAACGAATGTCGGGTCCATGATCTGGCCTAATGAGCTCTTATAAGTTAACTTACTTGAATACAATCTGCTTCAAATATTTTAAAAGAGTTCTTTACTTTTTCGTATTATTGGGTTGGTTGGTTTGTTTGGGGAAGGAGACCAGACAGCGTGGTCATCGGTCTCATCGGATTAGGGAAGGATTGGGAAGGAAGTCGGCCGTCCGCTTTCAGAGGAACCATCCCGGCATTTGCCTGGAGTGATTTAGGGAAATCACGGAAAACCTAAATCAGGATGGCCGGACGCGGGATTGAACCGTCGTTCTCCCGAGTGCGAGTCCAGTGTCTAACCACTGCGCCACCCCGCTCGGTATTATTGGGTATTTTACCGACTGTTACTCTTTCAAGATCCATTGTTACGCAGATGTCACCTGAGGAGGTGGTTACGGACACGAGACCAATTGTGATATAACAATAAAAAGATCAAATACAGCTGAAGCGGCTTCTTAATGCCCAAGACTTTTACATATGGCCTGGGTTACATGTTACGTCCTCCCTATCAATAAATCCTCAATTCAGGGACTTGAGCTTTCCGTAATCAGCGTAAACAAGATACTGAGTCAAATCCCCTCCCAGTTGATATGGAGTGCTAAAGGGCACTCTACTGGGACACGGAGAGGTGACCATGCCCCAGATCGAATCTGCACCGCACACGACCGACGAGGCCTGGGGAGACAGCCAGCCTGGATGTGGTTTCTAGGTAGTTTTCCACACACAGCTAGGTAAATACTGGGCTAGTACCCACGTCCAGCTTCAGATACAAACTACGCAAACACGTAGAAAACGTTTACTGGAACATGAGCTCTAGATTAGACGCAAACGGATAAAGTACACAGATTCCTTCCTCTGTGGAGAGGGGTGGGGGGGGGGGGGGGGGGGAGTTTGGTGGCCAGCGGAGGTTTCTAAACTCTGAAGAGTGTTCCAGGAGCTACTCTGTAGCGATTCTGGACGTCTGGGATGTCGCATTGTGACGCTGGATTTGCCAAAGTTCCTCGAAGTGCACAGTGGACATGACTGGATGCAGGTGATCAGGCAGCGTTCGTAAGTACGTGTCACCTATCAGAGTGGTATTTAGACGTGTCAGGGGTCCCACACCTCTCAAGCTGCACACGTCCCACACCATTACAGAAACTCTACCAGCTTGAATAGTCTACTGCTGACGTGTAGGGTCCATAGATTCATGAGGTTGTCTTCATACCCGTACACGTCCATCCGCTCGATACAATTTGAAACGAGACTCGTCCGTCCAGGCAACATGTTTCTAGTCGTCAACCATCCAATGTCTGTGTTGACTGACCTAGGCGGAGGGTAAGGCTCTGTGTCGTGCAGTCATCAAGGGTACAAGAGTGGACCTTCGGCTCCGAAAGCCCATATCGATTATGTTGCGTTAACTGGTTCGCATGTTGAATCTTATTGATCATCCAGCACTGAGATCTGAAGCAATTTGCGGAAGGGTTGCACTTATGTCATGTTGAACAATTCTCTTCAGTCGTAGCTGGTCCCATTCTTGTAGGATGTTTTTCCATCCCTAGCGATGTCGGAGATTTTGTATTTTACCGGATTCCTGATATTCACAGTACACTTGTGAATTAGTTGTACGGGAAAATCCACACTTCATCGCTACCTCGGAGATGCTGTGTCCCATGGCTCGTCCGCCGACTATAACATCGCATTCAATCTCACTTAAATCTTGATAATACTCCATTGAAACAGCAATAACCGATCTAACAACTGCGCTATACATCTGTTGTCTTATATAGGCGTTTCCGACCGCATAGCCGTATTGTGCCTGTTTATACATTTCTTTATATGAATTCGCATGCCTATACCAGTTTCTTTGGCGCTTCATATATTCCTCATATGGTCAGTCTGGGGACGATTTGCATTCTATGTTAAATGAAGAAAATTCATAAACCAATATCAATACGAAAAAAATTTCTAGAATGACTGGCTTCAGTAGAGCTAAGCATAGGATCCGACGATGACATCATAGCTTTGTTGAAACTGGTCTTCCAATAAAAGGCTTTTTCAACGATCTTGGCTTGTGATGCTTTCTTCGTTTACAAAAGATCCATAGATCCTATAGACATATCAAAAGTATTCACATTACCGTGTCCGGCAAGTGTGAAATATGCCAAATTTAAGTAAATAAAAAATAGATAGCATATTTCAACTGGGACAGCCCTGCAGGATTCATGGTGTCAGTTCTTTCCTGCACTACTTCAGACATTAGTTTAGTCCATGCGAAGTCATGTTGCGGCAGTTCTGCGTGCTCGTGGGGGCCCTACACGATATTAGGCAGTTGCACCATTTTCTTTGGCTCTTCAGATACTTTTGACATAATAAACTATTGTACAAACAATTCAATACTTCTGTACAACAATATGTCAATTTTTAAATAAATTTTCTCTTGTCTGTATTGTTTAGGGAATGTATGAAGTGTATCGTATAATCCGTTTCCTTCATTGTATCGACAAGTACTGCACGTAACGAAATATGAGTTATTCTTAATTTCCATTTCACAGTACACGCCACGCAATATGCGTGAAATACTGACGTGCGCCTTGTGATACGTCTAACCAAACGCGTATTTCCCCTTAGCATTTTAGCACACGCTCTGTTGCACGTAGTGAGGGACGTGTGAATTGTCCCCGAAAGTAGCTGTGTTCCACGTACGGCGGTAAGATCTGGCGAATTGCCGCCACAGCAGGCACCGCCAGTGGCGGCGGTCAATTAGTGACAGAGGCGGCGCCGGAAGCGACGGAAATTGGCGCCCGCGGGCGGCGCGGCCACGCCGGACAGCGCTCCAGCAGCACTCGGTTTCCGCTGACGCTGCGGTCGCGCCCTCGACCGGCGTGGCGCTCGGCGCCCTCCCGTGCCATTAGGCACGAGGAAGGCGCGTCAGCACTGCGCAGCTGTGTGCTACTGCGCCACAACCGTAGGCTCATCCGTAAGTGCGACCAGTACTTCACAAGACGGCTGCGCGAAAACTTCAGGACGTACAGATACCAGACACATAATTGCGTGCTTTCTGTTTTCTGTGGACTTGCTCTTTCTAGCTTAAGCGCAATATTTCGCCAACGGACCCAGCTCTCTTCTTGAGGTGTCGCCTCGATTCCTATTATGTGTACTCGCTGATTCGGCTCCAACCAGATTGTGTTTGGTTCCATCAGCTTCGTCTCCTACCAAGCAATGAGTGTTATAGTCACATGGTCTCTCTCATACATCCACCTTTTACGAGGTCTTTCAAGTTCTCTCCTTCCAGTCGGCCGACAGAACATAGTTTTTTTTGTCTATTTATTTTCTAGTAATAAACTGAAGAGTGATTAAAGTTTTGATACATCCCTCTTGTGGAATTTGTTCAAGGGAAGTACTGAAATGTTTGAATTCACTTCTTAACTGTTGAAAATGGAAGACCACTTACACATCTTAACTAAATTTGTTAAATTCCTGATTATAAACTGCTCAAAGTAAAGAATTTTCTGGCAGCATGGGTTATTTCTGTGGCACACAAGATGATATCCAGGAAAGGAAGCAAGTCAGCATTCAGTCAGGTGTAGATTCCAGTTACAGAATAGCTATCAATAAGGCTAAACGTATAAGAAATACTAGGGAATCAGACATTGAATTGCTTAAAACATTTTTCACAATTGGCGACTTCATAGTAGCGAATAACTATCAACCAAGCTAAACATGTAAGAAAAACTAGGGAATTAGACACTGAATTGTTTAAAACATTTATCACAACTGGAGACCTCATAGTCTGTAACACACCACTTGAAGTGAGTCTCACAGAATCAAAAGGCTTATAACCTCTTTTTTTTATGAATAGCATGTACGTAGCTTAATTCAAACTGAGGCTGCTTTTCCTCTCACCTATACAACCAGCCACAATGCACGTAAGAGGATGAACAAACCCTCTATCCACTGACGCGTGTAACAATGGAAAATCCAGGATAGAATGATATTATAGAGAGGACAGATTGCTGCCCGCCATATACACAAGACACTGAGTACCAAACAGGCACAACAAAAAGACTGCTATAGGGAAAGAAAACTGTGGGCAGGTGGTGGGCTAAGGAGTAGGCTGGGGCAGACTAATGGGCACTTTGGTGAAGAGAAGGCTGTGTAATGCTAGAATGAGAGCAGGGAAGTGGATAAAGTAAGTGAACGATGGAGTAGAAAATGTAGGATATATTTGAGTGTGAGTTCCCACCTGCACAGTTAAGAAAATCTGGTGTTGGTAGGAAGGATCCAGATGGCGATAGCTGTGAAGCAGTGATTGAAGTGAAGCACGTTGTGTTGGGCAGCATGTTCAGTAGCTGGGTGGCACAGCTGTCTCTTGGCCAGCTTTCCCTTTCCATAATATACACTCCTGGAAATGGAAAAAAGAACACATTGACACCGGTGTGTCAGACCCACCATACTTGCTCCGGACACTGCGAGAGGGCTGTACAAGCAATGATCACACGCACGGCACAGCGGACACACCAGGAACCGCGGTGTTGGCCGTCGAATGGCGCTAGCTGCGCAGCATTTGTGCACCGCCGCCGTCAGTGTCAGCCAGTTTGCCGTGGCATACGGAGCTCCATCGCAGTCTTTAACACTGGTAGCATGCCGCGACAGCGTGGACGTGAACCGTATGTGCAGTTGACGGACTTTGAGCGAGGGCGTATAGTGGGCATGCGGGAGGCCGGGTGGACGTACCGCCGAATTGCTCAACACGTGGGGCGTGAGGTCTCCACAGTACATCGATGTTGTCGCCAGTGGTCGGCGGAAGGTGCACGTGCCCGTCGACCTGGGACCGGACCGCAGCGACGCACGGATGCACGCCAAGACCGTAGGATCCTACGCAGTGCCGTAGGGGACCGCACCGCCACTTCCCAGCAAATTAGGGACACTGTTGCTCCTGGGGTGTCGGGGAGGACCATTCGCAACCGTCTCCATGAAGCTGGGCTACGGTCCCGCACACCGTTAGGCCGTCTTCCGCTCACGCCCCAACATCGTGCAGCCCGCCTCCAGTGGTGTCGCGACAGGCGTGAATGGAGGGACGAATGGAGACGTGTCGTCTTCAGCGATGAGAGTCGCTTCTGCCTTGGTGCCAATGATGGTCGTATGCGTGTTTGGCGCCGTGCAGGTGAGCGCCACAATCAGGACTGCATACGACCGAGGCACACAGGGCCAACACCCGGCATCATGGTGTGGGGAGCGATCTCCTACACTGGCCGTACACCACTGGTGACCGTCGAGGGGACACTGAATAGTGCACGGTGCATCCAAACCGTCATCGAACCCATCGTTCTACCATTCCTAGACCGGCAAGGGAACTTGCTGTTCCAACAGGACAATGCACGTCCGCATGTATCCCGTGCCACCCAACGTGCTCTAGAAGGTGTAAGTCAACTACCCTGGCCAGCAAGATCTCCGGATCTGTCCCCCATTGAGCATGTTTGGGACTGGATGAAGCGTCGTCTCACGCGGTCTGCACGTCCAGCACGAACGCTGGTCCAACTGAGGCGCCAGGTTGAAATGGCATGGCAAGCCGTTCCACAGGACTATATCCAGCATCTCTACGATCGTCTCCATGGGAGAATAGCAGCCTGCATTGCTGCGAAAGGTGGATATACACTGTACTAGTGCCGACATTGTGCATGCTCTGTTGCCTGTGTCTATGTGCCTGTGGTTCTGTCAGTGTGATCATGTGATGTATCTGACCGCAGGAATGTGTCAATAAAGTTTCCCCTTCCTGGGACAATGAATTCACGGTGTTCTTATTTCAATTTCCAGGAGTGTATGTATAACCAGTAGTTTAAACAAACTTTGTATTATAAAATAAAAGTCAGTGGATAACAATTACAGTAAAATATTAGTTTGACATGAGGTAAATTACAATGTAGAGAACCAGCTGTAACGACTTAATGCAGTGTTCCTTATGTGAAAGATATGAATTAAACAATGCAAAATCCAGCATGAAATGTAACAATGAATTAAAAGCTGTTAAAACTGTTTTTAAAAAATTCATTAACCGTATTTGAAAACTTCATGTAATGAGACTGCAATTGTCATATAGCAGAGGTGCTGAGTCGCACATAGGCACAACGAAAAGACTCACAAATAAAGCTTTTGACTCATAAGGTCTTCGTCAAAAATGCACAAGCACATACTGGGGCGTGGGGGAGGGGGATAGTAGGGTAGGGGTGACGGACGGTTAGTGCTCCTGGGTAGTGCGCAGGGAGGAGGTGGAGAGTGTAGGGCAGGTATGCCCTACCCCTGCCTAATATCACTTAGAGCCCCTGCGAGCATGTACAACTACCGCAACACAACGTGCCACGGGCTCAAACAATGTCTGAAGTAGTGCTAGAGGGAACAAACACTTGCAGGACTTTCCATAAATCAGTAAGAGTGCAAGAGGGTAGGCCTCTCTTCTGAACAACACGTTGCAAGGCATCACAGATATGCTAAATAATCTTCATGTCTAGGAAGTTTGGTGGCCAGCTGAAGTGTTTAAACTCACAAGTCTATTCCTGGAGCCACTCTGTAGCAATTTTGGACGTGTGGGGTGTCGCATTGTCCTGCTGGAGTTGCCCAAGTCCGTCGGAATAAACAATGGACATGAATATATGCGGGCGATGTCACTTGTCAGAGTCGTATCTAGACGTATCAGGGGTCACATATCGCCCCATTGCACACGTCCCACACCATTAGAGAGTAACCACCAGGTTGAACAGCCCCTGCTGATACGCAGGGTCCATGGATTCATAAGGTTGTCTCCATACTCGTACACGTCCATGCGCTCGATGCAATTTGAAACGAGACTTGTAAGGCCGCGAAATTTGTTTGCAGTCATCAACAGTCCATTGTGGGTATTGACGGGCCCAGGCGGGCATAAAGCTTTGTGTCGTGCAGTGTTGTTTCGTCGAATTATTCGCACGTTGACACTTGTTGATGGCCCAGCATTGAAAGCTGCTGCAATTTGTTGGAGGTTCGCACTTCTGTCACGTTGAACGATTCTCTTCGGTCGTCGTTGGTCCCATTCTTGCAGGATGTTTTTCCGGCCGCAGCGAAGTCGGAGATTTTGATGTTTTAGCGGATTTATTATATTCACGGTACACTTGTCGCTACCTCGGAGATGCTGTGTTCCATCGCTCGTGCGTGATAACCTGCCATTGTAGCAGCAGTAACCGATCTAACAACAGCACAAGACACTTGTTGTCTTACATAGGCGTAACTGACTGCAGCGCCGCATTCCGCCTGTTTGTATATCTCTGTATTTAAATATGAATGCCTATACCATTTTCTTCGGCGCTTCAGCGTATATGCACATGACCTTTAATTTCATTCTATACTCTTACGTTTTGTGATTAACTAAAAAGATTTTACAATCTGATGTTATTTTTTCATTCCTTGTGTCCCATCTTATTATAGCCTCCTACATGTTTCACGAACTTCATCTTTTCTGTCAATATATGTGACTTCTCTTTTTCTGTTATTATGTATGATTCGGAACCATATATAAAAGTTGGTACATTTATAAGTTTAGGCGGTTGGTGGAGCCTTACCAGGCTGAACAGAGAACGGCTGAACAATTTATTTGGCTGTCCGGTTTTCTTGTTCCCCTAAGAAAAAAATGATTCAAATAGCTCTAAGCACTATGGGACTTAACATCTGAGGTCATCAGTCCCCTATAACTTAGAACTATTTAAACCTAACTAACCTAAGGACATCAGACACATCCATGCCCGAGGCAGGATTCGAACCCGCGACAGTAGCAGCCGCTTGGTTCCGGACTGCAGCGCCTAGAACCTCTCGGCCACACCGGCCTGCTCCCCTAACAAATGGCGATATTACTTATAAGTGTGGCTCTTCTGCTGTCCCGACCGTGAACAGCGTCAGGCTCCTCCACGTCTAGCTGGGTTACCGTTATTAAATGATAAAGATAGAAACAAAAGGAGTAAACCACAGATCAAGAAAATAAACATGCAGTTCTGGTATCATACTGCATCTATTGTGTCAAGACAATACGTTAAATGAGAGAGTGCCTATTACCCGTGAATAACGAGTAAAGCTCACCAACAAAGTCAAGAAACTGTCATGATTCGTTTCGCTGCGGGTCAAAACACAGTAATAATCAAGTGCGACAATCCACGAACAAAATATTAAATGGTCCAATCCCTGAATTAATAGGGAATGAGCTGAGAGATAGCTGAAATACTTAAGGTCATGAGAATTGACGATACCAGCCCAGGCAGGGGCGGCTGGGATTGCTTTTTCTGGATCATGATACGATTCCCGCACTAATCGTCTGGTGTACCCATTATCGCGTCGCGGAGAAATCATTACCAATTGTGTTGTTGTTGTTGTTGTTGTTGTGGTCTTCAGTCCTGAGACTGGTTTGATGCAGCTCTCCACGCTACTCTATCCTGTGCAAGCTTCTTCATCTCCCAGTACCTACTGCAGCCTACATCCTTCTGAATCTGCTTAGTGTATTCATCTCTTGGTCTCCCTCTACGATTTTTACCCTCCCCGCTGCCCTCCAATACTAAATTTGTGATTCTTTGGTGCCTCAACACATGTCCTACCAACCGATCCCTTCTTCTAGTCAAGTTGTGCCACAAACTCCTCTTCTCGCCAATCCTATTCAATACCTCCTCATTAGTTATATGATCTACCCATCTAATCTTCAGCATTCTTCTGTAGCACCACATTTCGAAGGCTCCTATTCTCTTTCTGTCCGAACCAGTTATCGTCCATGTTTCACTTCCATACATGGCTACACTCCATACAAATACTTTCAGAAACGACTTCCTGACACTTAAATCTATACTCGATCTTAACAAATTTCTCTTCTTCAGAAACGCTTACCTTGCCATTGCCAATCTACATTTTATATCCTCTCTACTTCGATCATCATCTGTTATTTTGCTCCCCAGATTGAAAAACTCCTTTACTACTTTAAGTGTCTCATTTCCTAATCTAATTCCCTCAGCATCACCCGACTTAATTCGACAACATTCCATTATCCTTGTTTTGCTTTTGTTGATGTTCATCTTATATCCTCCTTATAAGACACTGTCCATTCCGTTCAACTGCTCTTCCAAGTCCTTTGCTGTCTCTGACAGAATTACAATGTCATCGGCGAACCTCAAAGTTTTTATTTCTTATCCATGGATTTTAATACCTTCTCCGAATTTTTCTTTTGTTTCCTTTACTGCTTGCTCAATATACAGATTGAACAACATCGGGAAGAGGCTACAACCCTGTCTCACTCCCATCCCAACCACTGCTTCCCTTTCATGTCCCTCGACTCTTATAATTGCCATCTGGTTTCTGTACAAATTGTAAATAGCCTAACGCTCCCAGTATTTTACCCCTGCCACCTTCAGAATTTGAAAGAGAGTATTCCAGTCAACATTGTCAAAAGCTTTCTCTAAGTCTACAAATACTAGAAACGTAGGCTGCCTTTTTTTAATCTAACTTCTAAAATAAGTCGTAGGGTCAGTATTGCCTCACGTGTTCCCATAATTCTACGGAATCCAAACTGATCTTCCCCGAGGTCGGCTTCTACCAGTTTTTCCATTCGTCTGTAAAGAATTCGCGTTAGTATTTTGCAGGCGTGACTTATTAAACTGATAGTTCGGTAATTTTCACATCTGTCAACGTCTGATTTCTTCGGGATTGGCATTATTATATTCATCTTGAAGTCTGAGGGTATTTCGCCTGTCTCATACATTTTTCTCACCAGATGGTAGAGTTTTGTCAGGACTGGCTCTGCCTTGCTGTCGCGCGCTCAGTTGTCGCTACCGATCTGATCAGCATGTACATCTGTGCTTAATGGTAGCAACTCACTTGCGGTCGATGGTCACGGAAATTTGGAAATTTCTGGTAAAGTCTTATGGGACCAAACTGCTGAGGTCATCGGTACCTAAGCTTATACACAACTTAATCTAACTTAAACCAAGTTACGCTAAGGACAACACACACACTCATGCCTGAGGGAGGACTCGAACCTCCGACGGGGGGAGTTGCGCCGACCGCGACAAGGCGTCTGAGACCGCGCGGCAACCCCGCGAGGCGGTGGTCACGGACTTGCACCTGCTAAGAACTGACTTCGACCGGGATGTCGGGATTGTCTCCCATCACTTTTGTGTCCCAATGAAAATCGACACTGTCTACCTTCGAGGCCAGGAAGCGTAGATCCGTGACCAACATAACAGGTGCGCCTCTCTAGCATTAGTTCCGGCCCGTGAAAGCAGTGTCAGCTCCCTCGCCGTTGGGACATCTGGAATAGTGGGTCTGCCGCAAAATCGGCGGGCAGAGAGCGTGTCCCCCCGGCATCGGCGAAGAACAACTACGATTCGAAATGAAAGCTACTTTAGCCTTCTAGTAATACGCTACATTGTACCAGTTCTATATTAATCATACCAGGCGTCAGAAAATTACAATCTGTTCACAAGCCAAGTGTCTTGTTGTTAGGACCCTAACTGCCACGGGAAATTCACTCGATATGGTTTAATCGACTATTAATGAACTCTACTTGTAAAATACAAAGTGGATCAGCCCATGATTTATATCAATCGACTCGTAATCTAAAGACGATGCTAAATCTGTTGCAAAAAGTATTCATTAAATTTTATTAGCACACTCCCTTTGTCAGAGGACTGGAATGGATACTGGTTTGCCTCCACGTGTTCTGTGGGTGTGTAGCAAAATGTATCAGTGCTAAAAGTTTATACGATATCATTCATGTTTCCTTTCTTGTCTCTCTTCCCGAAGTTCTTCCAGTTGTTCCGCAGATACCTTGAAATTTATTTACCTTCTTCCAATTGGAATTGTCACGTTAAGACTAATAACACGATCTAGGTAACTGACGTACGATAATTTTTCTAAAATTTTCTCATTAATCATTATTTTCCATCTTACTTGGTTCTTTCCTTTAAAATCCATTACCTTTGTCTTAATTGCATGTGTAGTTAAACTGTGGTATGCTGCATTTTACTCACTCTAAATATAACACTATTTGTTTATGGTTCATCTAAAATTTTAAATTATTTTGTTTTAAAATAATTTCGCATATTGGTACTATATTGTCTGTATATGTAAAGTAAAATGTGCTATAATGGAAGTTGAAGCTCTTTGCATTTTATATGAGTAATGTCTGTGAAAAACTATGTAAATTGTTTAGTACGTTAAATAGTTTTCTAATTACATTTTGTATTCAAAAATATTTGCGTGTATAAACTGTTCATGCTGATTTGACAACCGTAAGAAATGGTCACGCTTAGGAACAATGTATGAATTAGGTGTTATGTAAAAGCCAGTGTGCTTTTTTTTAAAACGAAAGTGGCTCTGGGAAGTGGAAAAAGTGGCAAGGGAGAAATGGTGCAGTACCTAGAGCAAGCGCGGAAAGTAAGTCACGCAGTCTGTAGGCAGCAGTGATTGTGCAGCAGGAAAAGCTTTACCTGCAAATTTGCACAAAAAAGCCTCGAATGCAGACTGCAAACAGCTTACGGCATAACTGCGGGTTGTTGGGCTGCTGTATGTATAACTGAACGACGTCAAGAGGAGAAATTGTGCCCATACTGCAAGATACTTGCAGACCTTATTGTGAGTAGTGTAGCCGTCATATATGTTCGACACACCCAAGCCTACAGACACCAGATAATAGTTTTTGTATTTTACTTTTGTACAGCGTGAACCACTAATTTAAACTGGGTTTTAATAATCATTCTTAAACTGTAAAGAAACTGGTTCACTCTGTTATTTCATCCTAATCGTACAGCTATATGAGGTTCCTTCCTGGTGTTTCATTAATCCGAGTATCCTGTTTTACAGACTTATGAAGTGCCAAGTTAATATAAAAAGACACCATTAACATTGTTATTGTATAAAAAATGACAAAGTTTTCTCAACAATTAGAAAAGTATTATAGTAAAAATTTGCTGACGTAAAATTCAGTCAGAGTGAAGCCAAGGTATTAGAACCTGCTAAGTCACCATACAGATTTAGTTCAAAGAGTAATAGCTTTTGAAAGTAAATTTTATTAAGTAAAATGTTTTCTTGAAGTGATATGTTCGGTATAAAAAGTGTGTGCTTTAGTATCAAACGAATTTAGTATTTAAGTTTGTTGATTTTGGAAAGTGCTTTTCTAAAGATCCCCCCCCCCCCCCCCCCCCCCCGCCGGGGGCAAAATTTTTTAACTCCCTTTAAGTTATTTACAGGTCTTTTACTCTTTCTTTTAAAAACGCAATATATAAGAGCGTAGTCCAACATTGTATACGTGGAGTAATATTTATTTTAAGAAGCAACTTAAACAATAGCAAGGAAGTAGGCACAATTCATGCTTCTGCTTTTCCAATGCTTCATTGTTTCGTTGCCTCGATAGGCTGGCAACCGTTAGTGCATATTTTAAACCACTAAATAAACTTGAAAATGAGTTGTCCTAGCCTCAATATTGCATTTCTTTCTAACCGCTGGGTACGATCTTAAGAAAAGAATTGAATAGTCTGATTTACATATCTATTAGACACAACACACAGTCTCCAGTAAAAAGGGTAACTTTACTGATTAGTTTTTCCTATTAACAGGACAATCCTCCCATGGTGTATCTTATTTGGAAACAAACCTAAATTTAGTAAGAGGGTTATACTTGGCAACATAGAGACAGGGTTTTCTGTTATTTATCTAAAAGTATACTGAATCGCAATAGTAGTGGCAGGCGTATATACATGCTGGTCTTTGGAAATAATCCTCTGTTTGCTGTATACTAATACATTAGAGTACTGGTATGCTAAGCCCTTATTTAATTTCTAATTTTATTTGGCTTGTATACTTCCCAATCAGGTCGTCAATATGTTAAATGAAGTGTGTGACAGGGTATATGCTCGTCAAGTACTTTGGTTTATAAAAATTTCATCCAAAATTTTCGAACTTGACTCTAACACTATTTTCGTATGTACATATAGACTCGCTATATTAACAGTAAGGTGTTTACGAAAATTTTTTATTTATAATAATTTTCGTAAGAGTGGTCTTTCTACGTTAACAAAATCTATCTCATAATCAGTAAATGCTATATGTGTTTCTAAAGCAAATGCCTGACGTTTTTCAGTAATGTATCTTATTATAAATCTGTTATTGTTATTACGAGAACGTCCTTTCTGAAGCAAGACTTTTCTATTCACATTATTGCGTCAGCAGTCGTTTGCAGTCTTTGATTAAGGATTTTCCTGTAAATATTGTACCCTACATTTAGTAAACATATTCCTCTATAATTTCCTGTATTATTCCTCATACCTTTACTAGAATAGATAGAGGATATTTATTGTTCTTCTCGCCCCGCTGTTTACAGGGAATAGGAGTAATTCAGTGAATTACATGCCCATATCACTAAAGTCGATTTGCAGTAGGATATTGGAACACATACTGTATTCTAACATTATGAAGTACCTCGAAGAAAACGATTTATCGACACATAGTCAGCACGGATTCAGAAAACATCGTTCTTGTGAAACACAACTAGCTCTCTATACTCATGAAGTAATAGTGCTATCGACAGGGGATGTCAAATCGATTCCATATTTCTAGATTTCCAGAAGTCTTTCGACACCGTTCCTCACAAGCGTCTTCTAACCAAACTGCGTGCCTATGGAATATCGCCTCAGTTGTGCGCCGATTTGTGATTTCCTGTCAGAAAGGTCACAGTTCGTAGTAATAGACGGAAAGTCATCAAGTAAAACAGAAGTAATATCCGGCGTTCCCCAAGGAAATGTTATTGGTCCCCTATTGTTCCTGAACTGTATTAACGACATAGGCGACAATCTGAGTAGCACTATTAGGTTGATGCTGTCATTTAATGTCTTGTAAAGCCATCAGATGACCAAAGCGAATTGCAAAATGGTCTGTATAATATATCTGTATGGTGCGAAAAGTGCCAATTGACCGTGAATATAGGAAAGTGTGAAGTTATTCACAGGAGTACTAAAAGATATCCGCCAAATTTTGATTACGCGGTAAGTCACACGAATCTTAGGGCTGTAAATTCAACTAAATACTTAGGGATTACAATAAAAAAAAACTAAATTGGAACGATGACGTAGATAATGTTATGGGTAGAGGAAACAAAAGACTGCGAGATTCACTGGCAGAACACTTAGAAGGTGCAAAAGGTCTGCAAAAGAGACTGCTTACACCACGATTGTCCGCCGTGTTCTGGAGTAATGCTGTGCGGTTTGGGATTCGCATCAGATGGGACTGACGGATGAGATCGAAAAAGTT
This sequence comes from Schistocerca americana, assembly GCF_021461395.2. Taxonomy (NCBI): domain Eukaryota; kingdom Metazoa; phylum Arthropoda; class Insecta; order Orthoptera; family Acrididae; genus Schistocerca; species Schistocerca americana. The sequence continues at coordinate 186,697,708 of NC_060123.1, forward strand.
CAAAGAAGCGCGACTCGTTCCGTACTATCGCGAAATAGGGGAGATAGTGCTACATACATGATACGTGAATTGAAGTGACAATGATCAAAACTTAGGCGTTTTTCGCGCGACGAGATTTTCTCGTGAAATTTCATTTGCCAGTTTTCTCCTCCTACAACGAAAACATTCTGTTGGTACCAACTTACGTAGGGAGAAATGATCATCACAATAAAGCTCAGGGCTCACACAGAAAAATTTAAGTGCTCGTTTTTTCCGCGTGCCGTTCGAAAGTGGAAAGGTAGAGAGACAGCTTGAAAGTGGTCCATTGAACCCTCTGACAGGCACTTTAATGTGAATAGCAGAGCAATCACATAGATGTAGATGTAGATGCTCGACTCCCGACGCTCACTACGGCTTTCGGTCCTGTTTCGCTTTTCAGAGCCACCACTGGCATTCCGTGAAACGCCACTTCACCAGGCGGTCTAATTCTCTGATTTATGTGATGGCTGGCGAGGTTTTAATAAACTGAGTGCCAGACACCAAGCGTTCTAAAAATTGAAACCTCCGTTTCTATTTATGAAGTTTTCTGACGTCTTTAATTATACAGACTCCTTAATTACGCTGTCCTAGAAACTCGGCATTTGCAACACGTTGCTGGTCTCGTCGTATTTCGTTTCATGATTACACTCGGTGCTAAATATCTCGTCCATACAGCTCGAACTCTGTCATGCAACCAATGCTTCGCCGAAGAATACCTACGAATAGTGATCCGAGAGAATGGGTAGTCAGATAGTCGAACTGTACGGGCGATTCAGTCAGAATCAAGAACTCATGGGAAAGAGGTACTTCGGACGCACCTCCATTACTCACATAATTTTTAAGGCTACGTGTAGTGCCGGCATGTATTGTAAATTTATGAAACCATGAGGTTCAAAATGGTTCAAATGGCTCTGAGCACTATGGGACTCAACTGCTGAGGTCATTAGTCCTCTAGAACTTAGAACTAGTTAAACCTAACTAACCTAAGGACATCACAAACATCCATGCCCGAGGCAGGATTCGAACCTGCGACCGTAGCGGTCTTGCGGTTCCAGACTGCAGCGCCTTTAACCGCACGGCCACTTCGGCCGGCAAAACCATGAGGTCTGAAGCGGTAATATATCAGGATGTTCCATAGCAAATTTGCCGAGAAAACCGTATGTAGTATTACGTATTGAACGCCCCTCCTACGTTGTTGCATAAGTACCTTGTTCACTCAGGCAATGTATCTTCCACGTCTTGGGTTAGAAAAAAATGGTTCAAATGGCTCTGAGCACTATGGGACTTAACAGATGTGGTCATCAGTCCTCTAGAACTTAGAACTACTTAAACCTAACTAACCTAAGGACATCACACACATCCATGCCCGAGGCAGGATTCGAACCTGCGGCCGTAGCAGTCGCGCGGTTCCGGACTGCGCGCCTAGAACCGCGAGACCACTCCTGGGTTAGAGTGAAACTACCAAACTACACAGATTTCTTCAGCTGTGTCGTACCCAACTGCAGCCACTGTTTGATGACCAAATCCTGTAGAGCAACCAAACAGCAATAATGATAATTGTAACGTTTCAACTGCAGTTACAAATAACCTCAGATTTTTCTGTGGGATTAAAATTGAGTAATTTATAGGGTCATTAGAGCAGCGATAGAGTGGCTGAATGTTCATCAAATCAACAGAGTGTGTGTGCAGTCCCGCGAACACAATTTTGGTCACCTTGAAACGCAAGACTGTTCACAGGATACACATCATCACGTAGAAGTAACACATTGTCACTGTGAATGCTGAAATACATTGCCGGAAAAAAAAGAGGACACTGTTTCAGAGGTTTCCAATTTACTTGCGGTTTATTGTTTCAACGGTGCATATAGATCACATGAAATGATTATATATACAGATCTATAGCACAAGCGCCGGCCGGATTGGCCGTGCGGTTCTAGGCGCTACAGTCTGGAACCGCATGACCGCTACGGTCGCAGGTTCGAATCCTCCTTCGGGCATGGATGTGTGTGATGTTCTTAGGTTAGTTAGGTTTAAGTAGTTCTAAGTTCTAGGGGACTGATGACCACAGCAGTTAAGTCCCATAGTGCTCAGAGCCATTTGAACCATTTTTTTTATAGCACAAGCGGTTGTGAGATAGCAATTATCGACGTAGGCTGAAACACACGTATTAGTATGTAGTGTAGCCTCAATAGACAGCAATGCAGGTACTGACTCCGGCGTTCAGTCAGTCGTACAGGCGGCGAATAATGCCTTGGGATACGTTATGCCATGCCTCTCTACCCGTTCATGTAGTTCTGTAAGATGTGTTGGCTGACGGATGACATGAGTCACTTCTCGTTCCATAATATCCCACATGTGCTAGATTGGAGACAAGTCCGGACACCGTGCTGGTCAGAAAATTGCTGAACGTTTTACAGAGCACGTTGCGTTGCACAGGAAGTGTGTGGCCCACCGTAATCCTGTTGGAACAACACATCACCTTCCTGTTGAGAGAACGGCAAAAGAACGGGTCTAACAACATTCTGCACCTACCAAGCACTGGTTAGCAACTCCTCCAGGAACACCAATGGTGAACGAGAGTTGTAGTCTGTTGCACTACAGGCAATAAGGCCAGTGTTTCTTTCACTCTACCAAAGATCTCTCAGCATGTCTGTGTCGTATGGGCAAACGACCATCACTTGCGTGTGGACAGTATCTACTTTCATCGCTGAAGACTACGGCGCGCCATTCCATCTTCCAAGCGATGGTCTGACGGAACCTGTGGAGCCGTGCATGTCGGTGTTGTGACGTGAGTGGAAGACCGTCGAGAGGTGTGCGTACCCGTAGTCCCACTACTAATATTCATTTAGCCATAGTCCGTGTTGATACGTCTTGGCTCCCAAGCTCTCTTATCTCTGTTGTGGATCTGCCACTGCTGCCCTTACAGTATGACGATCCTCTTGGGTGTCTATCCTACGTGGACGTCCAGGACCTCGCCTAGGGGTGTGACCATTTTTACGTGACCACTGATAGCAGCATTGTGCGCAACTGTTGAAGTACCTCCAACTTGTGTGGTATTTCTCTGAAAGGATAATGCCGCCATTCGAAAGGCCAAAATCTGACCCCTTTTAAACTCGCTAAGTTGGCTGTAGGAAGCACAAGTGTGTCTCTGTGGCACAGTTGTCTCTTTCACAGGTTTGCACCACATTGATCCTTCTGGCTGTGAGCATTCGCAATGAAAGGATAGACTCAGATGGCGGCCTTGTACCTACGCCGATACACTGTCTGTTGGCGGACGACGTTGAAATCATTATCAGTACATTTACTATCGACCAGGTGGCTTGTGCCGTCGTCGGATCAAAAACGACGTGTGTTTCCAGGTTTACTAATTTTTTTTTCCTTGAAATCATTATCAGTACATTTACTATCGACCAGGTGGCTTGTGCCGTCGTCGGATCAAAAACGACGTGTGTTTCCAGGTTTACTAATTTTTTTTTCCTTCTGTGCATAAATTCCGTGTCCAGCTCACGGTAATGGACACAAGTCATGAAACGAATGACGCCCCCAAAACGTCAGAGAACTTTCTCTGGGTTGAAACGCACCTTCCACTACTGCGGGTTAATGGGGTCATTGAGCGGCCTTCAGGGCAATCATCTGAAAAGAGCCGATAGGACTAGTAGCCAGACTATTCAACATGCTTTCCAGTCACTTACTGTCCAGTTTGGGTGTTGAAAACAAAGCATTATGCGTCGCTGTGTGCAAAGTGCATTTGCAAGATACCCTCGTCCGAAAATCCATTTCACGTGATCCCTTTGGCAATGTTGTTTCTGAAGCTGTTTGATGCTTACCGATATTCGCTAAGAGTAAGCAACTGCTATCAGATTTGAAACCGACTGTCGTTAACAAGCTTTGACACGAGTCTCCGATTCCTCTCGGTTAAGAGCTTCTTAAGACTACTGTTCTTGAACCATGTTAAGTGGTTACCAATGGTACACCATTAAATTAATATCGCACAGTCTCCGTTGATAAAAATTGGGCAGCTTCATTCATGGTGAGTTCATGGGTGGGCTGTGTCCAGACGAGAATCCGAGCAGAGGAAATCGCCTGGAAGAGATTCCGGGCGACTGCCTCTGCTTGGTTTCTCCTCTGGTCGTCCGTTGGCGCTGTCTCCGCGACGTGCCCGGTGGGTCGGATTTTCGCGACGTGCGAGTCTCGTTAGGACAGCGCTGGGAGGAAGTTGGGCATCCGAGCTGTAGCGGTCGGGATGCCGGTTGGCCGATTGTGCGGGAATTGACCAGAGGCTCCGTTCCGCGAGAGGCTGATGGCTATTGGTTTTACAAGAAGAGTATGTTGCCGCCGCCACCCATTATGTTCAAAAAATGGCTCTGAGCACTATGGGACTTAACTGCTGAGGTCATCAGTGCCCTAGAACTTAGAACTACTTAAACCTAACTAACCTAAGGACGTCACACACATCCATGCCCGAGGCAGGATTCGAACCTGCGACTGTAACGGTCGCGCGGTTCCAGACTGTAGCGCCTAGAACCGCTCGGGCACGCCGGCCGGCCCACCCATTGTGTTGCCATCTGTCGAAATGACGTCTTGGTAACAAGCTGCTAGTTAGCGATTCACTCGCAACTCTTTCCCTTACGTGTGACTTCATCGGGAACGACTGTTCGTTGTGCGGTCGTTCGTCTCAACGGACGACGTGTATAGGGTCTTTCGGCCGCATCTGGCTTCTGTGTGCCATTGATTACTTGCGATTCACCCCTGTTGATGCACAGTGACTGGTTTTAGTACTGTTTGTGTTGATTTTGGGATTGTTTTCTGGTGAATCTGTGGAGTCCAACTAATAGGAGTCCCACTGGGACAGATAGGGCAATTATTAAGCCGAGCTGTTAAACTCTTTTCTTGTTTTTTTTTTTTTTAATTGTGTCTTAGAATTACTTTGACCATTCAATGGGGTGTCCGTTAGCCCTAGCCGCACAGGGAGACGGCTTTCATGAAGCGGATGCAGTGGACTGTTGGTTAATTCTCCGCATTGTCAAGGTGCAGTATTTGTATCTAGTGAAATTCTTGAATGAGCAGTCATCTTAATGCTATCCGAGGTGTGGATATGTGGAAGCAACTTGTTGTAATTACCTTGGATTAATTTTGTGTTTAAATATTATGCTGTTGTTTAAATATTTGTCAGTATATATGTTTTCAGAGTTATAGGGACAAATAATAGTTTTCTTGCAGTAATAATTGTCTCTATCTTGGGCTTAAGTGTTGTAATCTTATTGAAGCTCCTTTCTGCCGCTCTGTCACGTTCATTGCATGGGTGAACATGAATACAACTAACAAACAGCACAGACGAATTCCTGACTGGAAAGTGAGGAAAAAAGGTCGTATGAACATGTGTCCAGAAATGGACGGTGTGTGTGCAACGACAAAAAAAAATCTTCCGGGAACACAAAAGAGAACTGCATTGCATCCACGTCACAACAGGTGTTCAGTGTGGCCTCAATGAGATTGCAGGTGATAGGAATACCAGCGGCTGTCATGTAGGATACACACAATCATATTTTGGCTTACACCATGTTGTGAACTTGTACTATGGTTCGTCTCAGTATCGTGTACAGCCCGGACCTCTAAATCTGGTGTATGCACAGTTCATCAGCTCCCTGCACATTCCTCTGTCTGGAAGGACCCACGATCACACAGACGCTGAAAAATGGATTGAAATATGTGATACATTTGGTGTCTGTTAAGGTACTTGTCTTGGTATATATACAGGGTGTTTCAAAAATGACCGGTATATTTGAAACGGCAATAAAAACTAAACGAGCAGCGATAGAATTACACCGTTTGTTGCAATATGCTTGGGACAACAGTACATTTTCAGGCGGACAAACTTTCGAAATTACAGTAGTTACAATTTTCAACAACAGATGGCGCTGCAAGTGATGTGAAAGATATAGAAGACAACCCAGTCTGTGGGTGCGCCATTCTGTACGTCGTCTTTCTGCTGTAAGCGTGTGCTGTTCACAACGTGCAAGTGTGCTGTAGACAACATGGTTTATTCCTTAGAACAGAGGATTTTTCTGGTGTTGGAATTCCACCGCCTAGAACACAGTGTTGTTGCAACAAGACGAAGTTTTCAACGGAGGTTTAATGTAACCAAAGGACCGAAAAGCGATACAATAAAGGATCTGTTTGAAAAATTTCAACGGACTGGGAACGTGATGGATGAACGTGCTGGAAAGGTAGGGCGACCGCGTACGGCAACCACAGAGGGCAACGCGCAGCTAGTGCAGCAGGTGATCCAACAGCGGCCTCGGGTTTCCGTTCGCCGTGTTGCAGCTGCGGTCCAAATGACGCCAACGTCCACGTATCGTCTCATGCGCCAGAGTTTACACCTCTATCCATACAAAATTCAAAGGCGGCAACCCCTCAGCGGCGCTACCATTGCTGCACGAGAGACATTCGCTAATGATATAGTGCACAGGATTGATGACGGCGATATGCATGTGGGCAGCATTTGGTTTACTGACGAAGCTTATTTTTACCTGGACGGCTTCGTCAATAAACAGAACTGGCGCATATGGGGAACCGAAAAGCCCCATGTTGCAGTCCCATCGTCCCTGCATCCTCAAAAAGTACTGGTCTGGGCCGCCATTTCTTCCAAAGGAATCATTGGCCCATTTTTCAGATCCGAAACGATTACTGCATCACGCTATCTGGACATTCTTCGTGAATTTGTGGCGGTACAAACTGCCTTAGACGACACTGCGAACACCTCGTGGTTTATGCAAGATGGTGCCCAGTCACATCGCACGGCCGACGTCTTTAATTTCCTGAATGAATATTTCGATGATCGTGTGATTGCTTTGGGCTATCCGAAACATACAGGAGGCGGCGTGGATTGGCCTCCCTATTCGCCAGACATGAACCACTGTGACTTCTTTCTGTGGGGACACTTGAAAGACCAGGTGTACCGCCAGAATCCAGAAACAATTGAACAGCTGAAGCAGTACATCTCATCTGCATGTGAAGCCATTCCGCCAGACACGTTGTCAAAGGTTTCGGGTAATTTCATTCAGAGACTACGCCATATTATTGCTACGCATGGTGGATATGTGGAAAATATCGTACTATAGAGTTTCCCATACCGCAGCGCCATCTGTTGTTGAAAATTGTAACTACTGTAATTTCGAAAGTTTGTCTGCCTGAAAATGTACTGTTGTCCCAAGCATATTACAACAAACGGTGTATTTCTATCGCTGCTCGTTTAGTTTTTATTGCCGTTTCAAATATACCGGTCATTTTTGAAACACCCTATATATATATATATATATATATATATATATATATATATATATATATATGTGTGTGTGTGTGTGTGTGTGTGTGTTTGTGTGTGTGTATGTGTGTGTGTGTGTGTGTGTGTGTGTGTGTGTGAGTGTGGCTGTCTATATGCATATAAAATTTCGAAGACTGCTGTTAATGTATTGGAGAATAACACAACCATAGTGTTTACACAGGATGAATTTCATATGCTTTCCACCAGACGTGTGGACTATAGGATCGAACTTTTCCTGGACATCACTCTTGCTCTTCTGGAGAAAATTTGCAGTTGTATAGTCTGAATTACTTAATTTTCATCTTACACACTCCATAGTGTCACAAAATACAGCCTCGTTGGAGGCCAGCTGATCCTGAGATTCGGCCATCACTACAATAGCAAGATTGTGTGCTCGACTTTCGTGCTACGTGGCGGCTTTAAACTACTGCACCCTTTATCAGGAGGAAATGACTCGACGAGCAGGAAGCGACCGCAGTGCCACTGTTCTGAGACTCCTCATACTAGTGGAACCACAGCGGGAAAGAAGGGAGCCAGTATTACAATCATTTCCAATGTATGCAGCTTTCGATATTAGATTCGTAAACGCTCGGTTTCCGATCTCCATCAAGTAGCAGACGAGGTCTACTATCGACGCGATCCGCGACGTCTTGCGCCCCACTCACAACGGTGTTTTCGTTTCCGCTACATTGAGCTTTAACGAACCAGGCGCAGCGAACCGTCACCGGCATCAATCTCATGACGAGGTATGTCTGAGAGTCGCTGCAGCAAGCAATATGGCGGCGCAGCACGCAAGACGTCATATATGCCGCGTCGCTGGGGCACGGTCGCTCGCTCGCTCTAATGCCAAATCTCGTTAGGGGCTCTGTGAGGAGAAAACAGGCCTCTAATCGCGTTTATCCGGCTCGCCTGCTACGTCGCTGCACGGCGCGCCAGGGGGTGCGCCCCGGATTACCGCCGGAGCTGTGGCCCGCGTGGCGGCCGCCGGCCGAATCTCCAGCGCTGGAACTCCCCAGCCTTCTCCTAATTCTGTCTGGCGCTGCGCCGAGCAACGGACAGCCCTCCGCAACCGCACACACGGCGATCTTAGAGTACCAGACTCTTTATCCTGCGTCAAGCGACAAGTGTTCGATCACCGCAAGTCACATTTAAAATTTATCTGCCACCGGGCTGACGCACAACTGTATTTCCTGAACCCCCTTTGGTAGATACCTAAATCTACAACTTCTGTCGTATAAACTGCAGGCTATTATAATAACAACATCGGGGAAAATAAATGTTAACCAGATCCGTCTTATTGTGTGTGTATATGAATTGAATCGGTAGCATGGTTGGGTTGGGTTGATTTGGGGAGGAGACATCTACATCTACGTGATTATTCTGCTATTCACAATAAAGTTCCTGGCCGAGGCTTCAAAGAACCACCTACAAGCTGTCTCTCTACCGTTCCAGTCTCGAACAGCACGCGGGAAAAACGAGCACTTAATTATTTCTGTGCGAGCCCTGATTTCTCTTATTTTGTTGTTATGATCATTTCTCCCTATGTAGGTAGGTGCCAACAGAATGTTTTCGCATAGGAGGAGAAAACTGGTGATTGAAGTTTCATGAGAAGATCCCGTCGCAGCGAAAGACGCTTTTGTTTTAATGATTACCACTCCAATTCACGTATCATGTCTGTGACACTATCTCCCCTAGTTCGCGATAATACAAAACGAGCTGCCCTTCTTTGTACTTTTTCAATGTCATCCGTCGGTCCCACCTGATGCGGATCCCACATCGCAAAGCAATACTCTAGATTAGGGCGGACAAGCGTAGTGTAGTGTAAGCAGTCTCTTTAGTACACCTGTTGCACCTTCTAAGTGTTCTGCCAATGAATCGCAGTCTTTGCTTTGCTCTACCCACAATACTATCTTCGTGATCGTTCCAATTTAAGTTATTTGTAATTGTAATCCTTTAAGTATTTAGTTCAATTTACAGCCTTCAGATTTGTGTGACTTATTGTGTAATCGAAATTTAGCTGATTTCTTTTAGTACTCGAGTGAATAACTTCACACTTTTCCTTATTCAGGGTCAATTGCCACTTTTCACGTCATACAGATATATTCTCTAAATCGTTTTTCAAATCGTTTTGATCATCTGATGACTTTACAAGACGGTAAATGACAGCATCATCTGCAAACAATCTAAGACGGCTATTCAGATTGTCTCCCATGTTGTTAATATAGATCAGGAGCAATAGAGGGCCTATAACACTTCCTTGGGGAACGCTTTTGTTTTAATGATTACCACTCCAATTCACGTATCATGTCTGTGACACTATCTCCCCTAGTTCGCGATATTATTTCTGTTTTACTCGAGGACTTTCGTCTACTACTTCGAACTGTGAACTTTCTGATAGGAAATCACGTATCCAGTCGCACAACTGAGGCGATAGTCCATAAGCACGCTGTTTTGTTAGGAGACGCTTGTGAGGAAAGGTGTCAGAAGCCTTCTGGAAATCTAAAAGTATGGAATCAATGTGACATACACTGTCGATAGCACTTATTACTTCATGAGTATAAAGAGCTAGTTGTGTTTCACAAGAACGATATTTTCTGACTATGTGTCAATAAGTCGTTTTGTTCGAGGTACTTCATAATGTTCGAATACAGTATATGTTCCAAAACAACACTACGAATCGACGTTAGTGATATAGGCCTGTAATTCAGCGGATTACTCCTACTTACCTTTTTTGGGTATTAGTGTGACTTGAGCAATTTTCCAGTCTTTAGGTGGTTCAAAAATGGTTCAAATGGCTCTGAGCACTATGGGACTTAACTACTTTGGTCATCAGTCCCCTAGAACTTAGAACTACTTAAACCTAACTAACCTAAGGACAACACACACATCCATGCCCGAGGCAGGATTCGAACCTTCGACCGTAGCAGTCGCGCGGTTCCGGACTGCGCGCCTAGAACCGCTAGACCACCGCGGCCGGCCAGTCTTTAGGTACGGATCTTTCTGTGAGCGAGTGGTTGCATATAACCGCTAAATATGGAGCTATTTTATCAGCATACTCTGAGAAGAACCTGACTGGTATACAACATGGACCGGAGGCCTTGCCTTTATTAAGTGATTTAAGCAGCTTCGTTACCCCGAGGATATCTACTTCTATGTTTCTCATCTTGGCAGTTGTTCTTGACTGGAATTCAGGAATATTTACTTCGTCTTCTTTGGTGAAGGAGTTTCGGAAAACTGCGGTGTCATCAGACTCATCGGATTCGGAAAGGTTGGGTAAGGGAGTCGGCCGTGCCCTTTCAAAGGAACCATCCCAGAATTTGCCTGTGGCGATTTAGGGAATCACAGAAAACCTAAATCAGGATGGCCGGACGCGGGATTGAACCGTCGTCCTCCCGAATGCGAGTCCAGTGCGTCAACCACTCGCTCGGTGATGTGGTATGAAGAAGGGAACAAGTGCCAAAACATCGCCGTTTTATTTCACCAAACTTGTGTTAGCATTCGTATGTACATTTTGAGCTATAAAAATGGAACGGAAACCTTTTATGAGCAGGCTTAATCAGGCTTGCAAATATTCATTAATTCGGAGAAGGGTACGTACCCAAGTTTCGAGTACTTCCACACACAATCCTCTGGTCACTCTAACGGCTGATTTTCGTATCAGCTATTCAGCTGCCTAAGATCTCGTGTCAGCAGGCCATTAGCGTACTGTTTCGTGTTCAATGTCTAACGTCTGAGTTTAGATAGTCTTTAGTCAAGGCATATGAATAATAGTTATTCCTATAGTAACTATTCCAAATTGTTTAAAAGCGTGTTAGCTTTGCGCCAACGACAGCAACGAAGTTCCTGAAAATGTTCTCAGTTTCGATTTTCAAGAACACGCAGCTACAATTCTTCTTACCAGAAGGTTATTTAACCGCGTCTGAGTTCACTGATTATGTGGTGAAAAACGCCTTCTGGCTGCAAAAGAAGAAGAGTGCCCCACATGCTCACTAGAATGACATAAAATAGGAAAATTCGACAACAAAGCAAGAAGATGAAAGATGTACGCAAGATAGTTACGTAGGTTCCACATGGGTACATACGACCTTATGAAGTAGTGCTGATGAGACGAAGAACAGTTTCTGCAGAGGACGATAAATGATGATTTTAAAAGTAAATTTCATAGATACTCAGTCATGGACTGTGCGGCTGATCCCTGTGGAGGTTCGAGTCCTCCCTCGGGCATGGGTGTGTGTGTTTGTCCTTAGGATGTTTTAGGTTAAGTAGTGCGTAAGCTTAGGGACTGATGACCATAGCAGTTAAGTCCCATAAGATTTCAGACACATTTCCGTAGATACTGCTTTTAAAATATGTTAGTAATACAGGGATATTTCCTGCATGTGTTTGGTTATGAATGTTTTGGGAAAATGTAGCTATTTATAATGTTGTAGTAGGCGTTTTAAACCTTCATTCGTAATAACTTTGAAGAAGGGAACAAATCTTACGTTTTAATATTGTGATGTATCCTTCAGGAATATTAAATGCATCTTTCCAACTCAGTGAAGTAAGAGGTAATTGTAAATAACTGCAGATAAATGGTACATTATAACAAACGTAAAAATAAGACAGAAAGTTTCTTGTAATTCACCTTAAAAAGGAGTTTTAGATTCGTTCTCTTCTTCAAACCACCGACTCAACTATGCATATATATCGGTGACCTTTCGGCTTATACTCTACCACATCCGAAGACTGCGTCCTATGCGGGTAACACAAACATTGCCAACAATAGCAAGCCAAATATAGTCTTACACTGAAGAGTCAAAGAAACTGGTATACTTCCCTAATATCGTGCAGGGCCCCGCGAGCACTCAGAAGTGCCACAGCGGGACGTGGCTTGGACTCAACTAATGTCTGAAGTAGAGCTGGAGGGAACTGACACCACGAATCCTGCAGGGCTGCCCATAAATCCGTGACAGTACGACGGGGTGGAGATCTCTTCTGAACAGCATGTTGCAAGGTATACCAGATATGTTCAATAGCGTCTGGGGATTCTGGTGGCCAGCGGAAGTGTTTAAACTCAGGAGAGTGTTTCCGAAGCCACTTTGTAGCAATACTAGACGTGTGGGGTGTCATATTGCCCTGCTTTAATTGCCCAAGTCCGCCGTAACACACAATCGACATGAATGGATGCTCGTGATCTGACAGAATGCTTACGTAAGTGTTACCTGTCATGGTCGTATCTAGATGTATCAGGGATCCCATATCACTCCAAGTGCACAGGCCCCACACCATTACAGAACCTCCACCAGCTTGAACAGTTCTCTGCCGGCATGCAGAATCCATGGGTTCATGAGGTTGTCTCCATACCCGTACACGCCCATTCGCTCGATATAATTTCAAACGAGAATCGTCTGACCAGGCAACATGCTTTTAGTCATTAACAGTCCAATGTCGGTGTTTGCAGGCGCAGGACGGGGCGTAAAGTTTTGCGATGTGCAGTCGTCAAGAACACACGACTAGGCCCTCGGCTCCGAAAGCCCATATCATTGATATTTCGTTGAATGGCTCGCACGCTGACACTTGATGATGGCCCAGAATTGAAATCTGTGGCTGTTCGCGGAAGGGTTGCTTTTTTGTCACGTTGAAAGATTCTCTTCATTCGTCGTTGGCCCCATTTTTGCAGGATATTTCTCCGGCAGCAGCGAACTCGGGCATTTGATGTTTTGCCGGATTATTGATATTCACGGTACACTCGTGAAATGGTCGTACGGGAAAATTCCCACTTCATCACAACCTTAGAGATGCTGTGTCCTATCGCTCGTGCGCCGACTATAACACCACGTTCAAAGTCACTTAAATCTTGATAACCTGCCACTGTAGCTGCAATAACCGATCTAACAACTACGTCACAATTGTTGTCTGATATAGGCGTTGCCGATCGCGGCGCCATATTCTCCCTGTTTTCATATCTCTGTATTTGTATACGCATGCCTATACCAGCTTCTTTGGAGCTTCGGTGTAGAAAGAACGGCTTATTTAATTTTCATGGACATTAAATGCTGGTTTCTAGTCAATTGTTTGTCTCTGAACTTTGACAAAACACACTAAAAACAGTTTAGAGTTTGTAAACGGTTTTCTGCCAGTATATGCCTAAAATATGACGACAGATAACAAATGGATAGTGTTAAATTCTTTGGATTACAGATTGATAATGAATTCATTCTGGGAGCAACATACCACAGCACCTCCGAAGCGTCTAAGCAAGTCTCTATTTGCTATGTGAATGTTGTCAGAGACTGATGATATAAGGATAAGAAAGCTAGCGTACCATGCTTAGTTCCTATGCAGAATGTCATAGGATAATATTTTTTGGGTAACTATGTGAGTGTGTGGGTGCTATTCAGTCATTCTGCGCAACGGATTAATCTGAGATGTACCCTTTACCCCGTGGCTCCTGCAAGATGCAATTTCCACCCCCACACTACTACAGAAGTCAGACAGACGCTCCTAACGTTCTAAAGAGAAATGGCTGAACAACTTTCAGCAATAAATATCTTCTGTAGTCGTCCGCTGTAAGGAAATGACACAAAAATTCACAAAATTTCTTACGTAACTAGTGGGATACTTGGGTACTGGAGTATTGCTAGTTAGTGTAAGAAAAACATGAAACTAACGAAAATTATTATTTATTTTGCAAAAATTCTGAGAAATCACAATGGCACTTTTAGTTATGAACTGAACAAGTTATTTCCGGGTTCCTTTCGGAATGTGAAGTTACCTCTTAAGGATAGGATTCGCTAATGAAATTTCTATACAAAGTTTAAGGTTGTTATTGACTTGGCAGAATGGCTGAGAGCCACGCCTACTCAACTTGAATATTATCGGTTAGAATGTTGCTAGGTACAGTCGAGGCTATCGCTTGTGAAATGCAGTGAAGTGTACTGTTGTGGAGGAAATTTAGGGCTCGCATGAGCTGTAGCGCACAATACCGTAAGCTGCGATGATTGCTGTCTGCACCGCTCGCTGCTGACAAATAAGATAACTCTCGTTCTATCTGGATTGACCTTCGCCAATCAAACTCTCCCTACGCCTTGGTGAATTCGAGGACTCCTATTTCCCCCTAGTCTAACTATTGGCATGGTACACCAGTCAGATAACCAGTCCACCGCGATGCCACTCAAAAATTCGCTCGCTGGCGTTTAACTGTAACTGTGTCCATTCACACCGCACAATAAGTGTGGCAGCCAACACAGTGAACAACGCTTAATCGCAAGGACTCAATATAGAGTCGCACTCCGATTCACTCTCGACAGAGGCGCTCTCCCTGTGAGGTACTGAGGAGAGACTTGTTCTTTGCACTTTGAGTACACGTACAAGCGCACACGCTCTCATTACGTGTTCTCGCTCCAAGAGCGACAACGGAACGGCCACTCTCCATGCCAGACATGAAGGAGTGTTCTTTTGGTCTCTTCCATTAATCCTTCAGCTCAAGGCGTCAGGAATATCGTCTGCCAATCAGCATTGCTCTTCTAAAACGGGAGAATGACGTTTCGTTTAAGGTGACAAATCCGGAAATCTGTAGGATCAGCATTTGGCGTTTGCTGTCTCCCTGTGAAAACCTCTGAAGCTGCTTTCTATGATTGTAAAGAATGCATAGGCTGGGCGCTCCCACACAATGTAGTGGAATTTGATTTTAAGCAAAACACAGGGTCGTTCTGCCTTTCACTCGGGCAAACGCTGTCTGCTCTGCGGGCAGTCGAGGTTGACTCGTTCTCTGAAGGGACCAACCTCCCAGCGTGCGGTCTGCCTCTCCCGAACTAAATGCTCCTGTGACCGTCGTGTCTGGAATATGTGTGTGTACGCCAGCCTCGAGTATTTCGATCTCGGTGCGCATTTGCGATTTACTAGTTATTTGCATATCATTTACATGAATTCATACAACATTGACTTTATCTTATCGAGTTTGGGCTCGAATGAAGAGTCTTGATGTGCGGAATATGATTATGAGGGCGGAATATGTAAGCAATGAAGGTCAGGAGACAACAATGTCTTACAACTAATCATGCCAAACTTAATTTTTCAGAGTCCTGATAGGTATAATATGAATTATTACTGGAAGCATTAAATACTGTTGAAACTATGTTTATTCCTTAACGGAATGTTTCATTAAAAATGTATCTTTTTTTTCAGAATAACAGCTCCTGTCATGGCATCGATATTAGAAACAAGAATATTCTTCACAAAGATTGAAAATCGCTTTCTTTGGCCCAGAGAGATGTCCATTAGCCAGGAACACACATTTCTATAACTAGCTATCAGCCATAAACAGTTTAACTACTAATAAATTTCAGTTAAAGACAAGCCAAAAAGATTTATTGATGGCCAGGTACATCTAATGTTAGGTACCGGAGGTGGACAAAAATATGCTAACAACACATTGCCGTAAGTAATACGATGTGGGAAACACATTGGCGCTCAAACCAGCTTCATGTAGTATGGGACTGTGTAGACAGAGGCTTTGTATGGTTTTAAAGCGAATATTATACAATTCTTCCTGCAAAATAACGGCAATTTCAGGTAACGATCATGGAGGTGGATCTCGATCACGCAACCTTCTCTCCAAACTAGACCACAAAGGTTCAATAATATTAAGATCTGGTGACTGCGGTGGCTAGGTTGGTGAGACAGTTCATCCCTGTGCCACAAAAACAGTCATAGCCGAAGCCACCACTGTGAACAATGTCCCTGTCGTCTTGGAACGCAGCATCACCAATGACGAACAACCATTTTACCATGGTGAGATTTCTTCCGGGATGTATGCCTGTGCTCCATGGATCTCTTCAGTCCCTGACGTTTCACCCAAGGCTACGTTGGACATCTTTAGAGGTGCTCCTGGTTGTGCTGAGTCTTGCCGACTATCAACTGGATATCTCTGTTGGTAGTGCTGACACGTACATCCACCAGTTGGGTTACTGAAAGGTGTGTGCCCGCTGTGTTTCCCCCCACCTAAGAGAAGACAATGAAGGGCAACGAAGGACCGCCTATGCGGAATTGCATACGCATTACGCAGCAGATCATGTCATATGTCTTTTTTTTTTTTTTTTTTTTTTTTTTTTTTTTTTTAGCGGAAAGACTCCCTCCCCCACGAAACGTGGTTTTTCCATGCGATGATGTTGGAACTCGGCACGCTATCAACGTTGACATCCGAGTGCATGGCCCATTTGCCGCCAACTTAACATTTTTTCACACTTCAGCAGTAAGGTTGGTTGGTTGTTTCGGGAAAGGAGACCAGACAGCGAGGTCATCGGTCTCATTGGATTAGGGAAGGACGGGGAAGGAAGTCGGCCGTGCCCTTTGAAAGGAACCATCCCGGCATTTGCCTGGAGCGATTTAGGGAAATCACGGAAAACCTAAATCAGGATGGCCGGACGCGGGATTGAACCGTCGTCCTCCCGAATTCGAGTCCAGTGTCTAACCACTGCGCCACCTCGCTCGGTCTCAGCAGTAAGAAAGATCAAGTCGACGAACTGGAAGTGACATCATAGTCACTGGCGGAGCTACAGTTGCGACAAGTAAAGCCAGTAAAGCACTAAAGTAACAGTGGAGCCTTCATTTCCACCATATGCAACCCTCAACATAAGACTCGTAGTCACTCCATTCCTGATCGCTAGCATCCACATGGACGGTGTTTACGTGTGTCGACCAGCACAGACTGCGAGCAGAGTGGCCAGTGTTACAGCTTATTTTGCCACGGCAGCAGAGAGAGCCACACAGACATTAATGTGCCTAATGACAACTCTGGACACAAGAGTGGGACCTCGCCATCTTTTCAGACAAGCCCCAGTTCTACATAAGCCATCATGATGGATGCACCACTTTCTTTGGCTGTGCACAGAATGTAAGTTGCCATACTGCATTAGTCATCCTCGTACAAGCATACCACCTTGCATGATAGTATGAGGTGCCACTGAGTACACAACATGATCACTCCTAGTATGTATAGCATGTGGCAGTTTTCCAATCTTTGAGAACTTCGTGATGTTATCTTTCAGCAAGGTAACGCACGTCCATACATTTGCCAGATTTCGCCCCTTTTTGGAAAACTTTTGGTCACTGTTGGCTGCAATAATGGCACGCCACCGCTCTGCAGCTAACGGACTTCATCTACATCTACATGATTACTCTGCAATTCATATTTAAGTGCTTGGCAGAGGGTTCATCGAACCACAATCATACTATCTCCCTACCATTCCACTCCCGAACAGCGCGCGGGAAAAACGAACACCTAAACCTTTCTGTTCGAGCTCTGATTTCTCTTATTTTATTTTGATGATCATTCCTACCTATGTAGGTTGGGTTCAACAAAATATTTTCGCATTCGGAAGAGAAAGTTGGTGACTGAAATTTCGTAAATAGATCTCGCTGCGACGAAAAACGTCTTTGCTTTAATGACTTCCATCCCAACTCGCGTATCATATCTGCCACTCTCTCTTCCCTATTTCGTGATAATACAAAACGAGCTGCCCTTTTTTTGCACTCTTTCGATGTCCTCCGTCAATCCCACCTGGTAAAGATCCCACACCGCGCAGCGATATTCTAACAGAGGACGAACGACTGTAGTGTAAGCTGTCTCTTTAGTGAACTTGTTGCATCTTCTAAGTGTACTGCCAATGAAACGCAACCTTTGGCTCGCCTTCCCCACAATATTATCTATGTGGTCTTTCCAACTGAAGTTGTTCGTAATTTTTACACCCAGGTACTTATTTGAATTGACAGCCTTCAGAATTGTACTATTTATCGAGTAATCGAATTCCAACGGATTTCTTTTGGAACTCATGTGGATCACCTCACACTTTTCGTTATTTATCGTCAACTGCAACCTGCCGCCGGCCGCGGTGGCCGTGCTGTTCTAGGCGCTCCAGTTCGGAGCCGCGCTGCTGCTACGGTCACCGGTTCAAATCCTGCCTCGGGCATGGGTGTGTGTGATGTCCTTAGGTTAGATAGATTTAAGTAGTTCTAAGTTCTAGGTGACTGATGACCACAGCAGTTGAGTCCCATAGTGCTCAGAGCCATTTGAACCATTTTTTTGCAACCTGCCACACCGTACAGCAATCTTTCCTAAATCGCTTTGCAACTGATACTGGTCTTCGGATGACCTTACTAGACGGTAAATTACAGCATCATCTGCGAACAACCTAGGAGAACTGCTTAGATTGTCACCCAGGTCATTTATATAGATCAGGAACAGCAGAGGTCCCAAGGCGCTTCCCTGGGGAACACCTGATATCGCTTCAGTTTTACTCGATGATTTGCCTTCTATTACTACGAACTGCGACCTTCCTGACAGGAAATCACTAATCCAGTCGCACAACTGAGACGATACCCCATAGGCCCGCAGCTTGATTAGAAGTCGCTTGTGAGGAACGGTGTCAAAAGCTTTCCGGAAATCTAGAAATACGGAATCAACTTGAGATCCCCTGTCGATAGCGGCCATTACTTCGTGCGTTGCACAAGAACGATGTTTTCTGAAACCATTCTGATTACGTATCAATAGATCGTTCCCTTCGAGGTGATTCATAATGTTTGAATACAGTATATGCTCCAAAATCCTACTGCAAACCGACGTCAATGATATAGGTCTGTAGTTCGATGGATTACTCATACTACCCTTCTTAAACACTGGTGCGACCTGCGCAATTTTCCAATCTGCAGGTAGAGATCCATCGGTGAGCGAGCGGTTGTATATGATTCCTAAGTGTGGTTGGTTTGTGGGATTAAAGGGACCAGACTACGACGGTCATCGGTCATTCCTAAGTAGGGAGCTATTGTATCAGTAGAGAATTAAATCATTACACCATGATGTATCAGTATCTGTCATCTAATCTTAGATTCGATGCACAGCTATGTTAGAGCAACTGTTACTGCGAGAGATGGCACCCACGTACTGTACACTAACTTTAACAACATTGCTAATCACCTAAAAATTAAATGACTTATTCTTCCAACTATAGTGCATCCGCGCAATGGGTACAATTTCTGTATTTCTTATCCTTCCTGGAGAGGCAGTTTTAACGGACAGTAATGCAGCTAGGCCTATATCAGTACTATTGAGGATTATTGTTGCAGCTTAGCTCGCGATAGCTAGGATTCACCATCACATACTTACGTGAATAAAGCTGTAAAGTGTCATTTTGTTTGTGGTACTGTATGCAGTGCGGGCTCGATCTATGCATTAGGCGCTGTTCTCGAGCTGAACATGTGTGTGGCGAGGCTCTGGAGGGTTGTTTGCACGGGTAGTGCGTCTGCCGGGCCGCGGCACGTTCTCATGCCTTCACAATGACGTTAGCGAACCGGTCCGAGGAGCGTAATCCTGTCAGGACACAGCAGCAGAGAACTCTCGCGGAGGCACCCGCGACAGCAAGTTGTACTAGGCGGTCCAGTTTCTCATGTGAAGGCCCTTGTACAACTGTGCACCACAGACTACTGTGCCTCAAGCAGAGCGAGCCAAGGTGTACCACAATTCACGCACACTGTTTGTGCGGAGTGTGTGTGGGCCAAGACATGGTCTGCCTCATCTTCGCTCTGTCCTTCTCGGAAGTACCCGGTGCACCGCGACATTTCGTTCATTATTGCGGTGCAGCATATTTAAGTAGGTACAACTCTCTTTATATGGGCAGAAACGTGGTGCTAGCGCTGTTTATATTTCAGTATTTCTTCATGATATGAATGAGGTTCACAGGTGCAGTGGCTATTTCCACAAAAAGAGACAGCAATCTAGCGTCACAAGCCTTGAAACATGAATGGGAATGACAGAAGAGACGGATGAGAATTCTCAGTGTGAATTATGGAGTCGCATAAGCGACAAGTACTGAAAATTTCTTGTAAAACGAAGTTACAATACCATGCAGAAAGAATTAAAAGATTTAGTAGACAATGAAAGAACAAAAAATTACAATGATCAACAGATGATATTCATTGTTCCGTACACTTTGTGATGAATTTGCAGGTAACTGTCACGTGAAGAAATTGGTGGTAAGGATAGTAAAATTTCTAAGATCGCAACCATTACTCCATTGTCAGCTGCAACATTTCCGATGTACAAGGATTCATTGACGTTAGCCACAATTCGGCATTGAAATGAATCAACGGTAATAGGTGAAAATTAATCCGCACCGGGACTCGAAACCTGATTTAGCACTTTCGTGAGCCGTTGCCTTAACCTCCTAGTACGCTTGCCATCTGCCCAAAAAAATGGGTCATATGGCTCTGAGCACTATGGGACTTAACATCTTAGGTCATCCGTCCCCTAGAACTTACAAGGGAACATCCACATAGCACCCCCCTCAGATTTAGTTATAAGTTGGCACAGTGGATAGACCTTGAAAAACTGAACACAGATCAATCGAGAAAACAGGAAGAAGTTGTGTGGAACTATGAAAAAATAAGCAAAATATACAAACTGGGTCGTCCATGCACAAGATAGGCAACATTAAGGGCAATGTCAGCCGAGGAGTGCCGTGGTCCCGTGGTTAGCGTGAACATCTGCGGAACGAGAGGTCCTTGGGTCAAATCTGCCCTCGACTGAAAATTTTGCTTTCTTTATTTTCGCGAAGTTATGATCTGTCCGTTCGTTCATTGACGTCTCTGTTCACTGTAATAAGTTTAGTGTCTGTGTTTTGCGACCGCACCGCAAAACCGTGTGATTAGTTGACGAAAGGACGTGCCTCTCCAATGGGAACCGAAAACATTTGATCGCAATGTCATAGGTCAACCGATTGCTCCACGGGAAAACACGTCTGTTATATTCTATACTACACTGGTGACGGCATGTGCGTCACATGACAGGAATATGTTGTCGACCCACCTAACTAGTACACTTGGCGAATGGGTGAAAAGATTCTTCTACCTTGCCCGATTTAGGTTTTCTTGTGGATGTAATAATCACTCCAAAAAAGTGATGCAAACATAAGAGTTTTTCACATAAACTGAAAATAAAAAGTTAAAATTTTCAGTCGAGGGTAGATTCGAACCAAGGACCTCTCGTTCCGCAGCTGTTCACGCTAACCACGGGACCACGGCGCTCCTTGCCTCACAGTGCCCTTAATGTTGCCTATCTTACCCATGGACGACCCAGTTTGTATATTTTGCTTATTTTTTCATAGTTCCACACAACTTCTTCCTGTTTTCTCGATTTATCTGTGTTCAGTTTTTCAAGGCCTATCCACTGTGCCAACTTATAACTAAATCTGAGGGGGGTGCGATGGGGATGTTCCCTTGTTAGAACTACTTAAACCTAACTAACCTAAGGACATCACACACATCAATGCCCGAGGCAGGATTCGAACCTACGACCAATCAGTCGCGCGGTTTCGGACTGAGGCACCTAGAACCGCTCGGCCACAACGGCTGGCCCATCTGCCCAAACTTTCATATACACGGAAATAATCACAAAACCCAGAAGGAGACGTGCAGCATAAAACGGAGTTAGCAGTGTTAGTAGGCGTGTTTCTAAACCTGAAAGACGATGTCTATACAAATTTCGCACCAGTAGCATGAGAGTGGTGCTAGTAGCACCACTATGAGGATGCAGATCAGGTTTGCTTTAAATACATGTTATTACAGTTGTGAGCGTTCATAACCTTTGAGATAGGATGTAGTGAGTTTATGTTACTGAAAAATGCCGGCAAGTCGACAAAGACGCCTCTATCAGCATCTCACTGAGTTTTAACGAGGTCATGTAATAGGGCTACGAGAAGGCAGACATTCGTTCTGCCATATTACAGGAATTCGTGGCAGAAATGTAGCGCCTGTACGTGATTACCTGCAGCAGTGGCCACGAGAATCTACGGTACCAACAACTCTGTGTCCCGGGCATCGAAGTGGAACTACCGAGAGCGAAGACCATCGTGTTAGCCATATGGGTACGGCACATTGTATTGCATCTGTAGCCGCAATTTGACAGGAGTTAGCACCACAGTAGCAACGAATTGTTGCAGATTGGTGACTTCAGAGACTCCCTTTTCTCATGTCCCCAAACCACCGCCATTTGTGACTTCAGTGATATCAAGCGAGAGCTCACTGCAGGGCAGACTGGAGGTCAGTTGTGCTTTTTGATGAGACCTGGTTCTGCCTCGGTGTCAGTGTTGATCAGGAGGAGGCCAATTGTGGGCCTGCACCCTATCTGTCTGTGCGCTAGACACACTGCACTTACAAACCTGGATTTGTGGTCTAGGATTCAATTTCGTATGACAGCAGGAGCACTCTTGTTGTTACCCCACTCACCCTGACTGCAGCTTAGTAGGCCAATATGGTGATTCGACCTGTTGTGCTGCCATTTATGAACTGCTTTCCAGCAGGATAATGCTCGCCCACATACGGGTGTTGTAACCCAGAATGCTCTACAGAGTATCGACATGTTACCTTGGTCTGCTCGATCACGTAATCTGTGTCCAGTCGATCACATATGAGACATCATTGTACGACAACTCCAGCGTCATCCGCAAACAGCATTGGCAGTCCCTGTATTGCCTGATCAAGTGCAACAGGCATGGAATTTTATCACTCAAACTGGCATCCGGTTCTAGTACAATACAATGTTTGCACGTTTGCTTGCTTGCTTGCTGTCAACACATTGGCGGTTACGCCGGTTATTAATATTTCCCATTTGCGGTGGATATTCTCATGCTTGCATTAACTTGTGACTTTTCACTATTAATCACTTAAATATATTACCAAGACAAATGTTTTCCCAAAATTACATTAGTCAACAATGATTACTTTTGATGTTGCAATTATTTTCCGTCAGTGTACGTAATTTATGCCTCGCATAAAGTGGGTAATCTAGGTTCGATAGCAGATCAGACACACACACACACATATATATATATATATGCATGTGTGGGTGGGTATTCTGGTTGCCATATATATATATATATATATATATATATATATATATATATATATATATATATACTCCTGGAAATTGAAATAAGAACACCGTGAATTCATTGTCCCAGGAAGGGGAAACTTTATTGATACATTCCTGGGATCAGATAAATCACATGATTACACTGACAGAACCACAGGCACATAGACACAGGCAACAGAGCATGAACAATGTCGGCACTAGTACAGTGTATATCCACCTTTCGCAGCAATGCAGGCTGCTATTCTCCCATGGAGACGATCGTAGAGATGCTGGATGTAGTCCTGTGGAACGGCTTGCCATGCCATTTCCACCTGGCGCCTCAGTTGGACCAGCGTTCGTGCTGGACGTGCAGACCGCGTGAGACGACGCTTCATCCAGTCCCAAACATGCTCAATGGGGGACAGATCCGGAGATCTTGCTGGCCAGGGTAGTTGACTTACACCTTCTAGAGCACGTTGGGTGGCACGGGATACATGCGGACGTGCATTGTCCTGTTGGAACAGCAAGTTCCCTTGCCGGTCTAGGAATGGTCGAACGATGGGTTCGATTACGGTTTGGATGTACCGTGCACTATTCAGTGTCCCCTCGACGATCACCAGTGGTGTACGGCCAGTGTAGGAGATCGCTCCCCACACCATGATGCCGGGTGTTGGCCCTGTGTGCCTCGGTCGTATGCAGTCCTGATTGTGGCGCTCACCTGCACGGCGCCAAACACGCATACGACCATCATTGGCACCAAGGCAGAAGCGACTCTCATCGCTGAAGACGACACATCTCCATTCGTCCCTCCATTCACGCCTGTCGCGACACCACTGGAGGTGGGCTGCACGATGTTGGGGCGTGAGCGGAAGACGGCCTAACGGTGTGCGGGACCGTAGCCCAGCTTCATGGAGACGGTTGCGAATGGTCCTCGCCGATACCCCAGGAGCAACAGTGTCCCTAATTTGCTAGGAAGTGGCGGTGCGGTCCCCTACGGCACTGCGTAGGATCCTACGGTCTTGGCGTGCATCCGTGCGTCGCTGCGGTCCGGTCCCAGGTCGACGGGCACGTGCACCTTCCGCCGACCACTGGCGACAACATCGATGTACTGTGGAGACCTCACGCCCCACGTGATGAGCAATTCGGCGGTACGTCCACCCGGCCTCCCGCATGCCCACTATACGCCCTCGCTCAAAGTCCGTCAACTGCACATACGGTTCACGTCCACGCTGTCGCGGCATGCTACCAGTGTTAAAGACTGCGATGGAGCTCCGTATGCCACGGCAAACTGGCTGACACTGACGGCGGCGGTGCACAAATGCTGCGTAGCTAGCGCCATTCGACGGCCAACACCGCGGTTCCTGGTGTGTCCGCTGTGCCGTGCGTGTGATCATTGCTTGTACAGCCCTCTCGCAGTGTCCGGAGCAAGTATGGTGGGTCTGACACACCGGTGTCAATGTGTTCTGTTTTCCATTTCCAGGAGTGTATATATATATCTAGAGAGAGAGAGAGAGAGAGAGAGAGAGCGAGAGAGAGAGTAAGAAAGAAAGAGAGAGAGCTATTTGACAGGAGTTGGCATCACAGTGGCAACGAATATGTATATATATAAAGGATGTCCCATTTATCTCGCTTACCCAAAATAACTTTTTCCTGATCCATTGAATGAACAATTGTTTCAATCAATGTTCTTTAACGTGTTTGGGTAGTTCTTGCTGAGCGTACACGTTTCACGTATTGCCACAGATATGGGAGGTACAGGGTAAGGTTAAATTTTTTAAGTCGAACAATGTACATTTTATTCAAGAGTAGACTCACCCTCTCCATGATTTTTCAAAAATGTATCACACTGAACCATTTTATCCACGAAACTAATAGTTATGGATGTGGTAAATAATACATAATTTCTCTAATTTACATATCACTTCAGCGCAGTTGATTAACTAAATAGTTTAATCATTTAACCCCTTCAAGGAACGTTTGAAGATAAACATTCAATGTAACAGTACAGAAACTGAATTTTGTAACTGGGGCAGTATCGTATTACAGTCCTTATGACAATGCGGAAGAAACATGGACCTTCGTAGTAACTTTTAATGTGATACGACCACTACATCAGAAACAGAATGTTTACATAATATGCTCAAAATAATGACCACTGGTGGCTGTAAAAGGATCAATAATGCGTTGCTGCATGCCCTTTTGGTGCGTCCTTGACTGCTCCCCACAGAAAAAGAGGTCCGAAGATTGGGCAGGCCAACTAACTGGTCCACCGCATCCAATCCTACTACAAGGTTATTTGCGATCCAGAAACCGTCGTGTTCAGAAGGTGTTATGTGCAGGGGACCAATCGTGCTGATGACACTCGACCATCCTCTGATTCAGAAGTATGGCGTCCAAGAGAACAGGGTGAACGTGTCTAAAAAATTGGGCATATTGTCTCCCATTTTGGTTGCCATTTACAAAGAAAGGTCGATAATGGTGTGTCCAACAATTTCGCATCAAACAACGTTTCGTGGACGTTGACGCTGTATCTGTCAGGGCCATCATGGATTGTTGATGTAACAATAATACATATTTCTCATACTGACAATTCCTCTGTTGGAGAATGACGCCTCGTGGGTAAAAAGAATATCTGAGAAGAAATTAGGATTAGTCAGAAGTTGTTGCTGAGCCCACTGTCAAAAACTGAACCCTATTGGTGACGTCATTTTCATGAAGTTTTTGGTGTAAGTTGACCTGGTAAGAATGGAATTTACGCAGAATGCGGTGTGCGCTTGTTTTGGAGACACCAACTTCGTACTGACCTGAGGGAGAGAGCACAGCAACGGTCAGCAGCTTCGTCTGTCCGTGTTCTACGATGACTTCGATGTCTTGCATTTAAATTTCCCGTTTCAAGTAGATGAGAAATGAGACGATCAGATATCCAGCGAGAAGGCGATGGCTTGTCGGGAAATCGTCTGCTGTACAGTAGTTGTGTCCGAACAGAATTTCGCCCTCTCACGCCAAATTAAAGTACAGGTATGTACAACATAGTACAATATCGACATAATAACGTTCAGTAGCCATCTACAGGCAAACTGAAGAGACTTTCCGAGTAAAGAAGAAGCTGCACTGTGAATAGCAAGAGATATGATGCCACCCCAGTACTAAGCAAAAAATGAAAGCTGAAGGCATAAAGCTTCTATATACGAACAGAAAAAGAAGAACAAAACACAAGAGCGCATATTACAGAAAGAAAAGACATGTATATAAATATGAGATGGGAGATATGACAGTGCGAGAAGAATTTGGCAGAGCATTGACGGACGTAAATGTACACGACTCCTGCAGTAGATGACATTTCCTCGGAATTACTGAGAACCTCAGTAGAACCAGCCATGACAGAACTATTCTGCCTGGTGTGCCAGATAACCGCGACAGGGGGAATATCAACAAATTTCAAATTAAAATAATAATTACAGTTCCAGAGAAGCTAGGTGCTGAAAGGTGCGAATACTACCGAACAATCGGTTTAATTAGTCACCGTTGGGAGACACTAACGTGAATCATTTAGAGTAGAATGGAAAAAGTAGTAGAATCCGATCTCAGGGAAGAACAGTTTGAGTTTTGGAGATGTTTAGGAATATGCGAGGCAATATTGCCCCTACGTCTTATCTCAGAAGATAACTTGAAGAAAGGCATACTTAAATTTATAGCACCTTGATGTAGGGAAAGCTTTTGACAATGGTCACTGAACTACACTCTCTGAAATTTTGAAGGTAGCAGGGATAAAATACCAGGAACGAAAATTCATTTGCATACTGTACAGAAATCAGATGGCAGTTATAGGAGTCGAAGGACATGATAGTGAAGAAGTAGCTGGGAAGGGAGTGAGACAGGGTTGCGGCCTATCACCAATGTTATTCAGTCCATACTGTGAGAAAACTGTCAAAGAAATCACGAAGGAATTTGGAAACAAAATTAAGATTCAAGGAGAAGAAATAACATTTTCCCGATGACATTTTAATTTTGCCAGAGACGGTCAACGCCTTGATACAACAGTAAATAGTTTCCTGAATAGTAAAACGTGGGTAATGGAATGTAGTCGAATTAAATCAGGCGAAACCGAGGGAATTAGATTAGGAAGTAGGACACATCACGTAGTATATGATCTGATATTGTCCTTGTCCTATCAACCATATACACTGCCACAAATGCACATTTGCTTGGTAAATAGGTACGAGTCTAAGCACTATCAAACACCTGCGCTCTGGGACGCATTTTCGAATTCTTATAACACTAGTCAACAGCCATTTTGCATCTGGGATGTGATACATCAGCTAGTATGTATGTTGGTGTGTAGAATCCGAATATACCTTTCCAAATGTTCCAGCACGTACCATTATTGGGTTTTTAAACGTTTTTTATTTTTCGTATTCAGTAGCTCGTTTTCTGCTGTTCTTCTGTTTTGATGTTTAATTGTTTGATTCTGATTTGCAGAGAAGAGCTAGAAGATCTACAAATCGCCAGTAAATGGTTGGTGTGGTAATCCAGTGGTATGAAAGAGATCCCCAGTGAGTGCTTCCTGTGAAAGGTAGTGCAAACTTTTTGTGTTTAAAGCTTACATTAAGAAAAATGGCTACTAGTAAGTCTCGTTGCTATCCAAACCACCCCGACAACTTTTGTTATGTGTGTTCAAATGTATCTTCTGTGCATTTGCCTGTGCCCCATGATGAGGGGTTGCCTGTTCCCGTCCGTAACTTGAAAGCCACGGAACCGACACTATGTCAAGTGAATCAGCAAGTATTGAACACATAGAAGAGTACTGCCCTCAGTATCATGACACTTCGCCTCAACTCTTTAATCAAAAGGAATTGAATAATTTGCCGGCCGGAGTGGCCGGCGGTTCTAGGCGCTTCAGTCTGGAACCGCGCGACCGCTACGATCGCAGGTTCGAATCCTGCCTTGGGCATGGATGTGTGTGATGTCCTTAGGTTAGTTAGGTTTAAGTAGTTCTAACTTGTAGGGGACTGATGACCTCAGATGTTAAGTCCCATAGTGCTCAGAGCCACTTGACTAATTTGATTCGCGATCTAAATCTTTCGAAGCAGCAAGCTGAACTCTTGGGGTCTACATTGCAACAACGTAACTTTCTAGCTCCACGGACAAAAATTTCCTGTTTCCGATCAAGAGGTGCTTCCTTCGCTCAATATTACGATATTCAGAAATCAATGTGTGTATTTAGAGATGTCAATGGTCCGATGATGCAGCTAGGTGTAGAACGTAATCAACTAGAGTGGCGACCATTTATTGACTCCAGTAAAACCAGCTTGAAAGTAGTACTGCTGCATAGTGGTAATGCATTTCCATCAGTAGCTTTGGCTTACGCAGTAGACATGAAAGAAACTTATGAAACCATGGCTTTGCTGCTAGAGGCAATCAAATATAAGGATCAAGAATAGCAGCTTTGTTGTGATTTAAAAGTTGTTGGACTCCTTACAGGTTTACCGGCTGGATTCACGAAATACTGCTGCTTTTTGTACATTTGGGACAACCGTGACACCAAGAACCACTATACAGTCAAGTAATGGCATATAAGGAAGTCATATGTCCCTGCAAACGTAAATGTGAACAATACCCCATTGGTTGAGCCCTATAAAATCATCTTGCCTCCCCTTCATATCAAGTTGTGCCTTATCAAGAACTTTGTAAGCTCTGGATAAAGAGGGTGAGGCCTTCAATCACTTAAAAGAAAAGTTTCTCAAATTAAGCTAAGCAAAGATGAAAGAGGGTATATTTGTTGGACTACAAATAAGAAATAGGCTGAAAGATCCAACCTTTGATACCAAACTCACAGATATCCAGTTAGCTGCTTGGTCGTCATTTAAAGCAATCTGAAGGTCTTTTTGGGTAACAGAAAAGACAGGAAGTATGTTACAATTGTGAATTATCTGTTGGACAACTATAAGAACATGTGGTGTTGAATGTCACTTAAAAATCACTTTTTACATTCATACCTTGATTTGTTCCCGCAAAATTTGGGAGCTGTAAGCGATGAGCATGGTGAACGCTTTCAACAAGACATTCTTACCATAAAACATCGTTACCAAGATCATTTGGCCCCTTCGATGATGGCTGACTACTGTTGGGGTCTTGTTAGGGAGAGTGATGAATCAGCATACAAAAGAAGAGCTCTGTTGTCGCATTTTTCTAAAACTAAAGGCAATTAAAGGTGAAAATATCTTTTGAACTAATTTAGACATTTTATTGGCATCATGCCCCTGTATACATACAATATAGTATTGATTTCAAACATTCTGAATGTGTACTTTTTTGTAACTTAATTTTGTCGATTTTCGCTGTTACCAGTTTTTATTCTGCTGTGTATCTAGGAAATGTGACGTCATGGGGAAAAAGTGATTTTACCAATGATTTCAGCACCCCAAAATTACGTAAACCCACCCATTTACAAACCAAATGCAGAAAAACGTTTAAATTTGTTACCTAGTGTAATCTTTTTATGGTGGAGAAGAACTGCACGTATCACGAAAATAGTAATATTTTCGAACATGCAGCTCCGCTACAGAGAGTCATCTAGAGAGCTTGCCAATTGCCTCCTCAAATTTGAAAGATTCTTAGAACTCCTGAAAAACTTTTTAAACATTCTGACCTTTCAGGTAATCTGCCTCTGGAGGAGAACGCACGCGTTCTCACTGGTCTTTTTCTAATCTGGTTAATGGCACTGCTCCACACAGTGCCGCTCTCTTCCAAAGTTTCTTGCAAGTTTATTTCCAACAGGTGCTCGAAACATTAGCCGTTAAGTCAGAACGGTAGGCTTCAACCGCAAACCACTTAGACGGATTACGGAAAAACCGATCCGTCGCCTCCAGACGAGATAAACAGTCTTTCTCCCGCGCTAAGGCCAGGAATGATATATTACTCCGTGACAAAACACGCACCTCGTCTTCAGGTATTCTCCATCTCCTCTACTAATTCTACCTACAAGTATCCTAAAGTGACAAGCAATATCATCGAATGCTGATTTTCTATTCTTTCTTCGAGGTATAAGCTTCATGACGACTGTTAGAAAATTTTCATTTGCACAATTATTTAATTTCGCTAGAAACACCACGTGCTTGCGCTCAAAATGTAGGTATTACATGTAAGATTATTTTTCCTTTGACTACTGAGATGGTTGTCTATCTTGCTCTTCCATTTTTTTTATTTTTTTTTTTTAATGTTTGGGCTTTCGTGGTCCCCACTTTTACATACGTAAAGCACCTCCCCTCAAACATTTCACAATTTCAATGCTGATAAATGTTCCTTATAATAGCATTGCTAGGTAATGTTCGTCCTTATACAGGGTGAGTCACCTAACGTTACCGCTGGATATATTTCGTAAACCACATCAAATACTGACTAACCGATTCCGCAGACCGAACGTGAGGAGAGGGGCTAGTGTAATTGTTTAATACAAACCATCCAAAAATGCACGGAAGTATGTTTTTAAACACAAACCTACGTTTTTTTAAATGGAACCACGTTAGTTTTGTTAGCACATCTGAGCACATAAACAAATACGTAATCAGTGCCGTTTGTTGCATTGTAAAATGTTAATTACATCCGGAGATATTCTAACCTAAAGTTGACGCTTGAGTACCACTCCTCCGCTGTTCGATCGTATGTATCGGAGAGCACCGAATTACGTAGGGATCTACCCATCTAATCTTCAGCATTTGATATGGTGTGGTTTACGAAATATATCCAGCGGTAATGTTAGGTGACTCACCCTGTACAAGCAGTGATTTCCTAGGTTCAAAATAGGTGAGATTACATACCAGTTTGGAAACTGTATTTAACTTTTCAAGATGGCATCAACGTCTAGGGACATACTACGACACAATATTCAATTCCACTGTCAACTGTTCTTTTAAATGAACGGGAAGGTAGTTTAATAGCTTTAAAATAGTATCTGCAGTTTATTAATCCTTTCGTATGGAATTCCGCGGTTTTTTCCAAAACATCACAAATGAAAACCAGACATAACGGCCTCAAAACTCATCGAAAGCTACAAAGATATTTTCTCGATTGAAACGATCTGTAAACGATCTGCCACAAAAATTAACTGAACTGTCGTGCTTGGCTTCAAAAACAGTATAATATAGAATGTATAGATGTTCCCGAATCTTCGACAAAGTACCCTAAATCAAAATATGACTCAGATGACTTTTCTCTTTGAGATTATCCAACAATTTTAAACTATATTTTATTATTCTTATGTAAAGATTTTTAAAACTAATATCAAATGATAAAGGCTGGAAAATTTGTAAATGTGAAATTGGAACCTTCCTTTCACTAAACAATATCGATTACATGTTCAATTTGTATATAAAACCGAATAACAAAAATACTGTAAATGATGAACATTTGTATTAAGAACACATGGTGGTACTAATAACTCCACACTTTTTCATGGTGTGTAATCGATACATGATGACATATCGATATGGAAGTAATAAAAATATATTGACGGAAAAATTGTGACTGACAACTCTATGAACATCTACAGATAAGAAACAAACGATTTACGTAAGAAAATCAACGGAAGTCTGGCTAAAATTTAGATGGTTTCGTACAGTGCATTAATCATGCAAAAGGTCCGATGAAGGTAGGTTCATTAAACATGGATATACTTTGGTCTTTCATCTGATTACAGTTACTACTTGATAATGGTATACTGGTATTTCTACCGAAATGACGAATTATGGGAACTAAAATATTTAACAGTCGTGGCGAAACGAGTTTATTGAAGAAATTTAGTGGTGCTGCTACACACTGTAATAGTAAATTAATGTTTTTGTATTCTTCGTATCTACATCTACATCTGTAGTCCGCAAACTAGTTGGAGGTGTGTGGCGGAGGTTACCTCCGGCACCATCAAAATGTTCAATTCCCTTGTCCCATCCGCCGACAGTGCGTAGGAAGAAAGTATGTTCATACTCTTCTGTATGAGTCATAATTTCTACGAATTCTCGTCGTGGTCGTATCGCAAGACGTACGCGGGAAGAAGTAATAAGTTTCCGGACTCTTCTACGAAGGTAATCCTCATAATTCCAACAACATACCTCTCAGTGATACACAACGCCTCACTTGCAGCGCCTGCCACTTTAGTTTGTTGCGCAACTCCGTAACCCTCTCGCGCATTTTCAATAATCCTGTGGCGTAAAGTGCCGCTTTTTTTTTTAATCCTACTTGGCAATGCTGCCAGACTGATGACTAACACTCAAGAATTAGCCGAACAAATGTTTCGTAAGTCACTTGTTCTGTAGGATGAACTACATTCCCTTAAGTTTCTTCCAATGAATCACAGCCTTGTAACTACTTTTCCTGCTACTTGTTTTCTGTGGTCATTGCACATTTGTTCGCCCTGGGCAGTTAGTCATAGGATTTTTTTTACCGTACTTATTAATTCACCAAGAGCGTAACAGAACAATTGTGAACCTCATCGCCTATTTACATGCAGTTTGTTACATTTTCTTATATTCAGCGTCTACTGTCTGTCCCTACACATATCATCGATCCTCGGCAGGTCGCTCTGCATTTCATAATGATCTTCTAGCTCTCCAGATATCAAACAGAAACATCATCTAAAAAAAAAAAACTTACGACATTTTCCACTGGATTACTTACACACATTATTTGATCTTAAGTATCCAGACACCAACTAGTGGACATTAATACTGGGTGCATGAACTCGTCACTTTATGACATATTGTACTCGTCTGGGAACGTTTTCAATGAGGCGAATGCATGTCTCCAGAAGAATGGCAGCCCATTCTACCCCAAGAGCTGAAACCAGAAAAAGTATCACATTGTCCATTGAGGTGTTGTGGAAAAGGTTTTCCATTGGGTTCAGGCATGAACTTGGGAGGCAAGTCCATTTCAGGCATGTTATCGTCCACAAGCCATTGCCTCACTGTTGCTACCGTATGGCATGGTGCATTATCATGTTGATACAAGAAATCATCGTCTTCCAACTGTTCCTCAACTGTACGCAGGGGATCACGTCCTAGTCGTGGAAACCAGCGAAATACCGTAATACAACCTCCACTGTACTTCATTGTTGATATTAAAAATATTAGCAGGTAACATTGTTCAGGCATTTGGCAAACCCAAACCCCCTAGTCAGCTTTCCACACTGCATAGCATGGTTCATCACCCCAACTCGCTCGTTTCCAGTCATCCAAAGTGTGCTGGAATACGCTATAGCCAGCACACTGGTTGGCAAAGATGAAGCGCGAAGATCGATGCTAGGAGATCGCTCAAGTGCGCCTATCACGAGAGAGGCCAGAGACACACCACAAGCAACACGCTGCCAACGCCCTCTCGACAGCAAGTATTTAGGTCGCCGCCACTGTCCGCAGCGCCTCACTTAATCGCTCGGCCTCGACTCACTCAGTGACTCGCTGTTCAGTCATGCAGTTTTGCGTCTGTCAGCATACTCACAGAGTGTGCTAAGTTCATCACAGGCTACGACAGTACATAGCGACCAGATTAGTGACGATAGCAGGACTAACAGTGAGACTAAAGTTTTTAATAGCAAGATCACTGATACCGTCTGCAAGAGGGCTATTACGGAAGAGCTTGTATCACAACACATGGACTCTATTCAAGTGAAGTTTCCATTTAATGTAAATAAAGAACGGTATTAATCCTCATGAGCCCTTGTGTTGTAGAAACAGGATACCAGCCACCGAAAACAACATCCTCTCTTTTGCTTCCATGTGGTACAAGACTCTACACGAAGTCCGGCGGCGTTTATAGTACCTCGTGTGTCTTTTACCAATGACTACATAAATGTGTTGCTTATGAGAAGCTCCTTGGGCACTCTCTCCCATTCTTTCTAACTTTGTAAGCACTGTCATTGTGTTGGTTGGACTACTAGTGGCACTTTTGAACACGCGACTGATGGTCTCCGCAGATTTCGTGTGGATTCCTACGACTAATCTCCACAATGTTCGAAAGTCCCTGTCCGCCATTACTGAGATCTGCCTGGCCTCTGCTTGACTTTTTTTCTTTCTTCCTGTTTCCATTTCGGATCACCATCAGTCGACTTGGGCAGTTTTAGAAGGCTTTAAGTGACCCTGATGGGTTTGTTACTCAGGTGACATCCAGTGGCAATCTCACGACCGAAATTACTGAGCTTTCCTGACCGGCCCATTCTGCACTTACTGTTATTGTATCTTCACCATCAACTCAACTCTCCCTGACTCGCTTTGTACTCGTGACGTGTGGAGGTCAATTCCGTATTGCGTATTGGTGTCTGGATACTTTAATCAAAAACTATACTGCGTGACAATTATTTAAACATTTGAAAAAATGTAAATTAGTTACAAACTACGACGTGCACACAATTTATTCAACACGTAAACCTCACTACAGATACTCGGATTCAGGTTATGACATGTTCGCTATGCTTAACTTGAATAGAGTCCATGTGTTGTGGTACAAGCTCTTCCGTAATTGTCCTCTTGTAGGCAATATCGGTAATTTTGCTATTACAAACTTTAGTCTCACTGTTAGTCCCGCTGTGGTCACTAATATGGTCGCTATGTACTTTAGTAGCCTGTGATGAACCCAGTCCGCTTTGTGAGTATGCTGACAGACGCAAAACTGGATGATTGAGCAGTGACAGTGAGTGAGTCAAGGCCGAGCGATTGAGTGAGGCGCTGCAGACACTGGCGGTGATGTGATGCAGGTGATAGAGAAATTCTGCATGACACGCATGAACATCGATCCTGTTGATGACCTACTGAATGGCTGTTTTCAGCTCAGAAATGGTCTTGGTGTTACTGCTGTACACCTTGTCTTTAACGTAGCCCTACAAAAAGGAGTCGCATGTGTTCAGATCCAGAGGATATGGTGGGCAATCGAGGCCCATGCCAGTGGCCTCTTGGTACCCCAGAGTCAGAATGCGGTCCCCAAAGCGCTCCTCCGGACATCAAACCATCTCCTGCTTCGATGGGGTTGAGCTCCGTTCCTCATGAACCACATCTTGTAGAAATCAGGACGACTTTAGATAATGGAGATGAAATCGCCGTCCAAAACTTTCAAGTACCGTTCGTTAGTTACCGTGGCATCAAAGAATATCGCACCCATTATTTCTTGACTGGACATTGCACACCACACATTCACTTGTAAAGGTTGAAGAGACTTCTAGATCGCAAAATGTGGATCTCAGTCTCCCTAATGCGCCAATTTTGCTTATTGGCGAACCCATCCAAATGAAAGTGGCTTCGTCATTAAACCAAACCATGCTTGGGTACTATTTACCATCAGGGCCCATGGCAAACCGTGCAGTTTGAACGTCCTAATACAAACCGTTCAGAGGTTATGAAGATTTTATTTTATATAGTTCAATAATTGTCACCATGTACATTATAAATGGTAACACTTGGTTGTGGTATTCGAGAATTCACCTTTACCCCTGTCAACTTTAACGCGTTAAAATAACATGTTACGTTATTTCCCCTAGAAAGTCCTGAATCCAACCATAAAGCTGCATGTTTTCCATTTATTTACGCGGCGTGTGAGCAAAGTACTGAGACGGATTTGGTTTTTTATCTACCAAAGCTTTTAATTTATTCAATGCACAACATTTTCTCCTTCGGAGCAGCTTTCTTCGGCACGCTTACACCGGAAGAGTCGTTGTTCCCAGTTTTGGTAGCAGCGTTGCAAGACTTCAACTGGTAGTGCCTTTAACACGTCGGTCACATTCTTCTAAACGTTCTCCAGAGTTCAGAAATGACATCCTTTTAAGACATTTTCAATTTAGGGAAAAGGAAAAGGTCGCATGACCGAGATAAAATGAATAAAGCTCGTGGGGGGGGGGGGGGGGGGGGGCTGTGGAATTACAGGACAGCCTTTTGAGTACAAAAATGTCATGAAGTGGCTGTGTTGCATGGTGCAGCATCCACTTGTCTGCAATGTCCGGTGTCACTCGATTCACCCTTTACCTGAGCCTTTCAAGGACATCTTTCTAAAACACTAGGTTGACAGGTTGTCCTGGAGGAAGAACTTCGTTCTGACCTCACAAGAACATGCATGCTTACGACCTGCTCGTCGGTTTTTGAAGTTGAAGGTCTCTCTGAGCGTGATTCATCTTCAGTGTGTTCATGGACTCCCGAAAATGATTTGTGACAGCAAAAAACTTGTGCTTGACCACCCTTTTCCTGAGCCTTTTAAGGACAGATTTGTAAAACGCTTGGTTGACAGTTTGTCCTGAAGGAAGAACATCGTTCTGATCTCGCAAGGTCATGCACCCGTACGACGTTGTCGTCCATTTTGAAGTTGAAGGTCTCCCTGAGCGTGCTTCATGTTC
Source organism: Schistocerca americana (assembly GCF_021461395.2). NCBI lineage: Eukaryota > Metazoa > Arthropoda > Insecta > Orthoptera > Acrididae > Schistocerca > Schistocerca americana. The sequence goes on from NC_060123.1 coordinate 186,734,296, forward strand.
AGTGTGTTCTCGGAGTTCCGAAAATGATTTGTGCCATCGAAAAACTTGTGCTCTTAATGAGGAATGTTCCCCGTAGGCCTTTTTCAACTTTTCATAGGTCACACTCGCCTGTTGTCCAAGTTTGACACGAAACTTGATTCCATATCGTTGCTGTAAATTCCGCTGTACCGTTCCCGTAACAGACAACAGAAACACAACTTCACTGATTAGATTGAAAAAAATTCAGCCAACCAGTTGCAAATAAAGGTTTACGTAAAAATATCTTCTTCAGAGTGTGCTATGCAGATGGCCTTAATCTCTGACATAAGGTCCAATATTTCTGAAGAAGACATTTTTACAAATATCGAAACCATAGTCAAGAGATAGTAAACCTTTATTAGCGACTGGTTGGCTGATTTATTTATTTTTTCAATCTATTCTGAATTACGCAGTTGCTGTTTCGCAGCCATGATTAAGATTTTGAACTTCACTGATGGCGCTCTCAAAAATCACGTGACTGCTGTACGGAGCTAAAACGCGGACTCACAGTTTACAACGGATGAACACACCGGTGTACTCAAATAGAACAACGCAGCGTTGACACATCGTACGCAGTGTGTCATTCTCACAACTTTTCTCAAATATCTAGTATTCCCAAAGGAAAAACTTCCCACCCATCAGTCTCATTACTTTTCTCACATACCTCGTATTCCCAAAGGGAAAACTTCCCATTCATCAGGCTCGCCAGAATTCCTCCAGCACAGTAACATCATCCGGAAGTCATTAAAGTTAAATTCATGACAGTATGGGGGCTCGTTAGTGGACTCGCATGGGGCTGACGTCGTCGTAATTGGGTTACCTTGCGGCAGCGCGCCCACTACACTCCGCTGCACTACGCGGTCGATACGCACAGGCTATCGGAGACGGCCGTGGGATCCTCGCGTGGGCATTGAGCCGGCGGGTTGCAAACGTCCCGCCAAGCGGGGAACAGGGCGTCGCCGCGCGTTAAAAATGCACGCTGCCCGTTAGCCGTCGGCAGACCCGTAAACAACACGCCAGTACAGTATTTACCCTGTTGTGGCGGGCGTCGGCGCTGGACGCGTCGCGTGCCACTGTGCGCGCGCGTGTGTGCGTGTGCGTGTGTTTGTGTGTGTGTGTGTGTGTGTGTGTGTATCCATTACCGCAGATGTTTGCCGTACCATTAGCGGCCGCTGAAAGCTCGCTGATGAAATAACCAGCCACTGCGCCTGCAGGTGCCCCGCTCTGCATCTACTCTTCAAATTGCCGACAGACGCAAAACAAAGGTTATTCGACGCTAATATATCCCCGTGTCTGTCTCCTCCCGCTCGTGGATGAAGTTATTAAGCTACATCATTCGCTCTGCGGTTGTAATTCCACATAATTTTCACTTATCGGTCACTCATTTGTTCGCTGTTACTAGCTGAAATTTATTACAGCACTCATTTAGTCGTTCTCCTCTCTCATTCCTTGTCACAAGCTCATATTCTCCTGTAACCTTTTCTCATACTTCTTTCCCTACTACTGCATTCCAGTCCCCCATAGCTATTAGATTTTCATCTATCTTTGCGTATTGTAATACCCTTTCAGTATCCTCATATACTTTCTCTATCTCTTCATCTCCAGCTTGCGACGTCGACATGTATACCTGAACTATAGCCGTCGCTGTTGGTTTGATGTCGTTTCTGATAAGAATAAACCTATCACTGAACGGTTCATCGTAACACAACCTATCTTCTTATTCATAACTAATCCTACCCCATAATTCCATTTTCTGCTGCTGTTGATATTACCCTGTACTCATCTGAGCCAGCAGATGTGGCCGAGCTGTTCTAGGCGCTTCAGTCTGGAACCGCGCGACCGCTACCGTCGCAGGTTCGAATCCTACCTCGGGCATGGATGTTCGTGATGTCCTTACGTTGGTTAGGTTTAAGTAGTTCTAAGTTCTAGGGGACTGATGACCTCAGATGTTAAGTCCCATAGTGCTCTGAGCCATTTTGTACCCATCTGATCAGATAACATTGTATTCATTCCATTTCACTTTTCTGACCCCTTTTGCATTTCCCTTTTTTTGATTTTCTAGTTTCCCTACCACATTCAAGCTTCTGACTTTTTCACCCTCCGACTCATACAACGTTATTCTTTCGCTGATTATTCAGTCTTTTTCTCATGGTCACCTCGACCTTGGCAGTCGTCTCTCCTGCCGCGTGGTCTTGGGCGTCTTGTTACGGTTCGCGCGGCTCCCCCCGTCGGAGGTTGGAGTTCTCCCTCGGGCATGTGTTTATGTTGTCCTTAGCGTAAGTTTGGCTCCATAGTCCAGGTTTTATGGCTTCGGCGCCACGTTTTCCTGTAACAGGCATTTGCATCACTGACGCGTGGTTTTGGAATTACCTGTAATTCCCGGCTCAGAGGGTTCCCAGAGTTTTGTTTTGGTGCTGATAGGGTTCGCGAGTGCTACATTCAGTTCTGCAGTAATTTTTTCAGTTGTCGTCCTTTCATTTTGCGTCATAATCTCGTTCAATGACCGTTTACCACAATGACTCAATAAACACTTTCGTCTGCGTTGTTACTTAGCGGGCTTTCCCTGTATGTGATACAAATATTCGGTATCGCCATTCTTGAAACACCTAACACTTCCACTGGCTTGGAGCCCCAACCACTTGCCCACGTTCGAATTCACTAATCTCCGGCATAAGGCACACACAAATACACAGAACAGTATTCCGACCACGACCGACACTTGCAACGCTTTGAAGGCATTACGTAGGTGCCATTCGCTGGTCGAATCTGAAGGCTTGGCTAGCACCTGCATCTACATTCAAGCTTGCATTTCTCGCGGTGTTGGCGTACATTTTTCAGCCACCGCGTACATTCCACTGAATAAGATAAGGAACATTACATTGTGTATGGAGACATATGAGAGCGTGATATTCTCGCGCTCAACACGATTATGCAATTGAACAGAGAATCGCTACGATTTATCGAAAGCAGACTTCGCAACGCGATGTACAGTGGGTTACAGAATGAATGTATACATGTAGAAGTAGATTGGGTTACAGATGCGTTACTCTCTACGAACCAGAGTATCGAATGTGGCGACCACTTTTCACACACTTATTTATTTACTAAATTTCTGCGGTGTCTCCTCATTTAAGATTCTATAAAGAAAGTTAATTTGCTGCTTCCTGGTGTGCCGCCACATTCCAAGCGACCCTGTACCCCTGACCGACTGACGGAGCATTGTGGTTAAGATTCGTTACCCGTGTGTTGCTACAGCGTCCTCCATAGCCCTTCCAGCGTAGGGCTGTTGACAGATTATCGATATATAGATATATTGATATCTTTTCCAAAAATTGTCGATGTACGTCGACGATATATTTTTCCCCACACATCGATATCGAAATTGCGATGTCGCGTACCGATACTTTTATATTATGTATTTTCGCAATTTGCAGTAAATTCATGAAATTATTCTTTTGAAATTGTAGTATAACATAATTTTACTTTCACTGCGTGAAAGAGGCTTACTACTTTTTGACCTCCCATCACGTCCAGTGTTTCTCTTTGACTGTGTGAAGCAAGTATAGGTGAAGCAAAGAAGAAGTCCGATTGCACTGGGGGTGGTGGTGTGCATGGAATGACAAGAAAAAAAACAATTTTTAGCGCAACTAGTGTGCTACTTCTTCACATCAGCAGATTCCAAAAACAGTTGCAGAAAATGATAATCAAATATCTAAATGACAAGATCAGTCGTTGCTGATAATGTAAATGGCAAGCTTAGTCTTTGCGGTAGGCGCAGACGAGAGAAGGGACATGCTGACGTAGTCGGCGCTCGACTCTGCCAACAGAAACTGCAACGTTTAACTTCACCACGCAATTTTGCAATTTTGACACTGCAATTGCTAGGTCGCTCGCATTTGCAGAAATGAAAAAAAAGAAAAAAAAAAAAAAAGAAAACGAGTAAGTCGGCACGAAGTGCTCCAGACAAATCTGGTATGTGACGAAACCGAACGACGGACCCATCGGACACCTTTTATTGTATCATTTACATGTAGTTACCATCGTTAGCAATGTGATTATCGCCAAGCGTTAATGTGTATCGTTTTCCTTTCAGTTCTTACTCTGAGGAGGATAATTAAGCAGATAGTTTGTTGATGTACAGAATATCTAATAATAAATCAATACTTAAATATGCGGATCTAAAACCGGCAGTATATTTACAATATGCAACCGATAATTTTGTAGGCCGGTACGTCGATATTTTTGCCTCCAAAGTTTCGATATATCGATTCTTTTTTCGATATTTCGAGGGCTGAAAATGATATTTTTTTAAAAATAGCCGTACATCTAATTCCCGACATTTTTAAAAGTATCAACAGTCGTGGTCCAGCCATCAGCCGGGGAGATTCAGCACACTTTACTTTCTTCAACAAAGCCACGAAAGGTTTCAGTTCCCATCCATCTAAAAACGGTGATAGTTCTCCATCAGAAGTGAACACGACGTCGGTGGGACACTAAACTCTAATCATCCATTTTTGTATTTGTGATTTCCTAAGCGTTGCTACGTGTTACCATGCTGACCTAACAGCATCGTTATTTATAATTTCAGAGGCCAGGGATCAGAGAGATTGGACGGTGGATAAAGAGAAATGCATCGTCTGGTAGGATGAATTGCGTTTCTTGTTATATAAGGTCAGTGGTCGCGTTTGGATACGCCGTCGTCCAGACGAACGGCTGCCCGACACATGTCTACATCTACATCTACATGAATACTCTGCAAATCACATTTAAGTGCCTGGCAGAGGGTTCATTGAATCACCTTCACAATTCTCTATTATTCCAATCTCGGATAGCGCGCGGAAAGAATGAACACCTATATCTCTCCGTACGAGCTCTGATCTCCCTTATTTTATCGTGGTGATCGTTCCACCCTATGTAGATCAGTCTCAACAAAATATTTTCGCATTCGGAGGAGAAAGTTGGTGATTGGAATTTCGTGAGAAGATTCCGTTGCAACGAGAAACGCCTTTCTTTTAATGATTTCCAGCCCAAATCCCGTTTCATTTCTGTGACACTCTCTCCCATATTTCGCGATAATACAAAACGTGCTGGCTCTTTTTAACTTTTTCGATGTACTCCGTCAGTAGTACCTGGTAAGGATCACAAACCGAGCAGCAGTATTCTAAAAGAGGACGGACAAGCGTAGTGTAGGCAGTCTCCTTAGTAGGTCTGTTACATTTTCTAAATGTCCTGCCAATAAAACGCAGCCTTTGGTTAGCCTTCCCCACAACATTTTCTATGTGTCCTTTCCAATTTAAGTTGCTCGTAATTGTAATACCTAGGTATTTAGTTGAATTACGGCTTTTAGATTAGACTGATTTATCGTGTAACCGAAGTTTAACGAATTCCTTTTAGCTCTCATGTGTATGACCAAACACTTTTCGTTATTTACGGTCAACTGCCACTTTTCGCACCATTCAGATATTTCATGCAATATGTTACGGACGAAAGTCAGAGAGTACAGCATATACTATATTTACGTGGGCTCATATAGGCTCTATTGTGGTACTTAAATACACCATGGATTAGAGTTAAGGACTAAGTGACCACTGTTGCGGACCACTTGCGTCCCTTCAAGCATGATGTCCCCCCAGACTGCGATGACACCTTACTCCAGGGTAACTACCCGTGTCGCAAGGCCAGAATCGTGCTAACAGTGGTTTGAGGAACGAGATAATCAACTCGCGTTGAAGTCTCGGCTTCCAAATTTTGCCTGAACAGAACATGATGGAGCACAGTGAGGTCGCCACCGGCTTCCAGCTCCGTACCCTGGAAACATCGTCCAGTGCGCAGACATATGGTGCCGCATACATGTGCAAATCTAGCAATGACTCCATGAGTCAATAACACACAAAATCACTGCTGTATTGGGTCAGAGCGTAATTATGCTGGTGGGAATAGTGTTTTGTTTCATTACTACACGATTTCCTGTAAAAGCGGTAACCCACAATCTCGTTTTCTTATCTCCCCTATTTTCTTACACAATTATTTACGTAGCATGTTCGAATATAATAGGCAGAATTCATGTACTTCCACAAAGAAGAAATGTGAGAGATTTGTATAACGGCAAGCATGTCCCTTCGATTGGTTAATCTGCACTAGTGATGGAAAGTGTCCGGACACCTGGCTGAAAATGACTTATAGGTTCGTGGCGCCCTCCATCGCTAATGCGGAATTCAGTATGGTGTTTCCCCAACCTTAGCATTGATGACAGCTTCCACTCTCGTAGTCATACGTTCAATCAGATGCTGGAAAGTTTCTTGGGGAAAGGCAGAACATTCTTCACGGAGTGCTGCACAAAGGAGAGGTACGGATGTCGGTCGGTGAGGCCTGACACGAAGTCGGCGTTCCAAAACATCCCAAAGGTGTTCTGTAGGACTCAGGTCAGGACTCTGTGCAGGCCAGTCCATTACAGGGATATTATTGTTGTCTAACTACACCACCATATGCCGTGCGTTATGAACAGGTGCTCGATTGTGTTGAAAGATGCAATCGCCATCCCCGAATTGGTCTTCAACAGTGGGAAGAAAGAAGGTGCTTAAAACATCGATGTAGACCTGTGCTGTGATAGTGCCACGCAAACAACAAGGGTGCAAGCCCCCTCCCTGAGAAACGCGACCACACCATAACACCATCGCCTCCGAATTTTACTTTTGACATTACACACGCTCACAGATGACGTTCACCGGGCATTTGCCTTGCCCACACCCTGCCACCGCATCGCCACATTGTGTACTGTGATTCGTACTCCAAACAACGTTTTTCCACTGTTCATTCGTCCAACGTCTACGCTCCTTACACCAACTTAGGTGTCGTTGGCATTTACCGGCGTGATGTGCGTCTTATGAGCAGCCACTCGACCATGAAATCCACGTTTTCTTACATCCCGCATAACTGTCAAAGTATTGCAGTGGATCCTGGTGCAGTTTGGAATTCCTGTGTGATGGTCTGGTTAGATGTCTGCCTATTACACATTACGACCCTCTTCAACTGTCGGCGGTCTCTGTCAGTCAACAGACGGGGTCGGCCTGTACGCTTTTGTGCTGGACGTGTTCCTTCACGTCTACACTTCAGTATCACATCGGAAACAGTGGACCTAGGGATGTTTAGGGGTGTGGAAATCTCGCGCACAGAGGTATGAAACAAGTGACACCCATCACCTGACGACGTTCGAAGTCCGTGAGTTCCGCGGAACGCTCCATTCTGCTCTCTCACTATGTCTAATGACTACTGAGATCACTGATATGGATTACCTGACAGCAGGCAGCAGCACAATGCACCTAATATGAAAAAGGTATGTTTTTTAGGCGTCCGGATACTTTTGATCACATAATGTATGTATGTATGTCTTTTAATGGTTCGAATGGTACAAATGGCTCTGAACACTATGGGACTAAACATCTGTGGTCATCAGTCACCTAGAACTTAGAACTACTTAAACCTAACTAACCTAGGGGCATCACACACATCCATGCCCGAGGCAGGATTCGAACCTGCGACCGTAGCGGTCACGCAGTTCCAGACTGAAGCGCCTAGAACTGCACGGCCACACCGGCTGGCTTGTCTATTAATGTTCTTCCCGCTAAAAAACAGTAATTTAATAAAGGTTTCATGAAATTACTGCAACCAGTTACCTTTTGTTTTGTTCTTCAATTTTTTATTATTTCATATTTTTTATATTAATAAATATGTACCATCTGATGATGAGTCGCTAAGGGTGAGTGGTTGCAGTAATTTCAAGCAACCTTTATTCATCACAGTCGCCGTGTGCTTCATCCGGATGACAGTAATTTAATTTTTGTTTGAATTTTTTCTATGTTTTTATACTTGATACGTATTTCAGACAGTCACTTCAAAATGTCTGCGCAGGCACAGCTATGTAGTATGAATACAAAATAACAAGATATTTTAATTCAGCCGGTGACAGTAATTGTGGCGGACTGTTATAATTTAGAAAATTTGTAGACTAATTACAGCAAATTCTGACTTAAATACACACTCTACATCCTCCGAATTAGATCTGTGAGAATGGTGATCTCTTCCTTCCCAGTGATTTCCGTTACAGTTCCTGAGCTCTCTGTCACACTTTTATAGAGGTTTCACTGACCTGTTACGACCATAACAGGGCGTTGCATTAGCGTCTTGTCTGTAGTTTCCTTCACAGCGCTCTGCGCTCTCCTGGAGCTTTTCCTACAAATCGAAGTCTTCTATTCACCATTCCTACTAAGTATTTCACGTTTTTATCAAATTTCACATCTCTTCGTAATTTTACGAACAGATATTTAATGAATGCAATTGGTCCCAGAATTTTGTCATTAATCAAATAGGACTGTTCTAGGTGTCGCTATCTACCATCATGGATCCGTCATTACTGGCGAATATACTTGGTTCTTCTCCGTACACATTTCTTGCCTTTATTTACAACTTTAATTTAAACCGGTTGAATGTCATGTCTGGATTTTATCATCCAAGTTTCGTTAGCATAAGGAAAGATGTTGGACCATATTTCCAAAAAATATCATTTACTTGTCCTTTTGGGACCGATGACCGTTGCAGTCTGGTCCCTTTCATCCCACAAACCAACCAACTTGTCCTTTTTGTTAAACTGTCCCAAAGTTTTCGTAATTGTTTATGCACCCTTCAAGATGATCACTTCTCTACCGTTATCCATTATTTTGTTCCCTGTCATGTTTTAGTGGAGATAGTCAAAATATGTCAGTTTCCATGAGATAGCAAAATCCCATAAAATCTCTGATACCAGTTTGTTTTCCGTTTTCGATCATTTGTATTTCGATCTCATAGCGATCGTACTGGGGAGTCGACCATAGGTTTAGAAGTCATATTCTGAGTTTAGTTTCTCCTCTAATCGTCAGCGAGTAATGAACATTGTACGTCTGACGTTGGGTATTCACTATTACCACAATTCCCTACAACTTTTTTCACAGAGTACCATTGCAGCTTCTTCTGGCGGTGACGTTAAGAGATTAGTTCGGATGCTCCAAAACGAGCCACTATCAAAACATGTGAAATACTGTAAAATTTTCTACGAAAGAGGTATTTTAAGATAAAAAGTAATCTGAGAAAAGAAGTAATCAGTACTCACGACCCAACGAGTGTTTCTTGGTCCATACTGTCTACGAATAACGTTCTATCTAACGATTAAAGCGAAGTGTGTTACATCAAACATATGTTCTTTTTAAAGATTACACTCGGAAGGTGATACAAAATCGACACGTAGTTTTACAGAATTGTTGTTGATAAACTGAATCAAAAATAGAAGAAAGAGAAAGCAAATATAAACGAGGACTGAATCAATATATTACATTTTGTGTTGCGAGTATTGTATTCAAAAACAAGCAAGGCAGCATTTGTATCTGTTCAGACAACACAAGACTACTAAATGGACGGCTGTTATCAGTATTTACGTCCACTCATTCAGACAAAAGAGCGTCACTGTTTCCTCGGGAGCCCTTGAGAAAGCTGATGAGTCCGTCGCTAGTGGGATGCCTCTTCTTTTGGAGTATGCAGCGTCTGCAATCCAGTTACCCGTTTTAATTAATTTTACCACCTTCCTCCATTGTCTGAAGACGTTAGATGAAATCTTTTTCTAGATAATCCGATTACTGAAACGAAAGCGTGTACAGCAGAAGCTTTTAGAGCCTTTATTGACAAAAGGGAGGCAGCGTTGTCAAACTTCGTTTTCCAGTGGAAGGCATTAAAGAACTGCCTTGCTTCTGCTATCGATAGGCTACTTAGAGTGTAAATACTGTTCGCAACCGGAGATGTCAGCAAATATTTCTCTTTCAGCATAACAATAGAAACGTCAGTAGTCTTATTCTCGTATGTACTAATTTCCCGTTTACTCTAAAAACTAGATATAAAAATAAGTTCGAAAGTTTACAGTGATTAATTTTGTATTTTACTACTACAGGGATGAAATTCATTTCGTTTGTCAAAGTTCAGGCACGTATGTTACTCTATATTCATATAGGCCTACTGTGGAGAATAGAAACTGGATTGTATCTAACTGGAAACTACGTAACCGGTTCCCACCAAAAGCTAACGATGAACAGGGCAGTTTTTACTTCGGTATCTACTACGTAAGCTACTTCGATTGGTAGTTACTCTTTAAATAAGTATGTACTGTGGGGAGGTCCAAGGATGGAACATACATGGAGGTAAGATTAGGTTTTGATGGTACTTCGAATGACGAGGTCATTAGAGATGGAAAGCTCAGAGATCTTCTCGTAATGCATCAACATCTACAGTTATATTTCTTAATCCGCCTTAAGGTGCGAAGTGGAGGGTACTTTTCCCCCTTTCCGGTTTCAGCCTAGAATGATGCGTGGGCAAAACGATTGATGGTAGGCCTCCGTGTGGGATCAAAACTCTTAATTTTGGCTTTCATAGTATTTTTGAGAAGTATAGCAAAAGACAGCAATATGTTGGTTCACTCTTCTAGGAACGTGTGCTCTCGGAGTTCTAACAATATACAACACAATGATGATCAACACCTCTCTTGTAACTCCTGCCACTAGAGTTGGATGAGCCTCTCTGCGACGTCTGCGAGCTTACTAAACGTACCGGAGGTGAAACGCTCTACCTTTCTTAGAAAAAACTTTTAGAAAACGCTATCATAGTTTCACGTGGATAAACACTCTACACAGACGGTTGGCATACACAAATTCAATCTCATGGGTGTGGGGTGTCGCGGGAGGGGGGGGGGGGGGGGGGCGAGGTGCGCAAGGAATCCGGCTACCCACTAGTATTTAACACTCCCAAATCCATAAATTAACATGCCGGCCTCTTGAAGGCACGGGATGAAGACCAGGATAAAGAAAAACGAAGAAACCCTTGTGATAAGTCTCCTAAACTGACGAGAAACGAAGATGTTATATCTCTTTACTACGATTAGTTTTGTGTAGCCCTTCCGCTTTCTGTCGTTCCGTACACATGCTATCAGATACTTACTTTTTGTGACTGTATCCAGTGGCTGTTTAGCTATCGTATAATCAATCAATAACTAGAATTTCCGCTTATTTATTCGCAATGCGTTTCATTTGTTTGTTTCGAGAGCCAACTGCCAATTCATACCCTTGACGTCGAATCACTGAAGCTCTGCGCTTTGCTATAGTGTTCTACAGTTTGCTGTTTCCCTACACACAACAGAAACATCCGCAGTAAGCCTCTTGGGTCTACATACATATTATGAACACTTATGGTACTATAATACTAGACTGGCAATGGCAAGAAAAGAGTTTCTGAAGAAGAGAAATTTGTTAGCATCGAGAATAAATTTAAGTGTCCGGAAGTCTTTTCTGAAAGTATCTGTGTAGAGTGTATCCGTATATGGAAGTGAAACATGGGTGATAAACAGTTTAGACAAGAAGAGAATAGAGGCTTTTGAGATGTGGTGCTACAGAAGAGTGCTGAAGATTAGATGGGTAGATCAAGTAACTATGAGGAGGTACTGAATAGAATTGGGAAGAAGAGAAATCTACGGCACAACCTGACTAGAAGACGGGCTCTTTTGGCAGGACACATTCTGATGCTTCAACGAATCACCAGATTAGTACTGGAGGGAAGAACGAGGGGTGAAAATCGTAAAGGCTGACCAAGAGATGAATACACTAAGATGGTTCAGAAGTACGCAGGTTGCAGTAGTTATTTGGAGGTAAAGAGGCTCCCGCAGGATAGAGTAGCATGGAGAGCTGCAGCAAACCGGTCTTTCGAATGAAGCCCACAAAAACAACACTACAGCACTCCTTTGCGGCTTACACTCAGTCACTTTTACATCTAAAGAAGCTGCTGAGAACGATATGGTGTGTTATACCTGTTGCGACTTTCTCAGTTCAGTCACTATGTTGGTCTGACGTTCAGTGCACACCTGTGTTGTTTAGTAAGCAACAGTGCGGAGGTGTAGATTTTTAAGCTACAACGCGGAGGTGTAGAGAACAACTTCCAGAAATTAGCGGGCACAACATCAACCTTGGCGCTGGTATCTACTGCCTTATGGGTCTCGTGGTCGAAAAAAACGAACTGGGCTTCACATAACCCTTGCCGGCCGCGGTGGCCGAGCGGTTCTAGGCGCTCCAGTCCGGAACCGCGCTGTTGCTGCGGTCGCAGGTTCGAATCCTGCCTCGGACATGGATGTGTGTGATGTCCTTAGGTTTAAGTAGTTCTAAGTCTAGGGGACTGATGACCTAAGATGTTAAGTCCCATAGTGCTCAGAGCCATTTGAACCATTTTGAACATAACCCTTGATTGGTTATAATGTGTGAAGTCAAAACGTGCTCCAAAGTTCTGTAACATATCGGCATCAGCGATGCTGTGCAATTCCACATCGTCCTTTATAGCGGATCTCGACTTTCACTTAGATAAATAAGGTGGCGGATCGTCTGTAGGCTTTCGAAGGGAAAATGCAGATGTTAGGATATAATTACACGTCACGAATCCGGTGCAGTTCTGCCGGGTAGGTAAAGCAGGCAGTGTCTGCAAATCAGTGTTCGTGAAAAGCCAGAGAACACTCATAGCGAACGGAGAAAAAAAATATTTTTTCCAATTAATAATAAAAAAAATAATAATAAAAAAAATAAAATAAAATAAAATAAAATAAAATAAAATAAATAAAGAAAATAAAAAAAATAATAAAAAAAATAAAAAAAATGTTGACTGGAATACTCTCTTTCAAATTCTAAAGGTGGCAGGGGTAAAATACAGGGAGCGAAAGGCTATTTACAATTTGTACAGAAACCAGATGGCAGTTATAAGAGTCGAGGGACATGAAAGGGAAGCAGTGGTTGGGAAGGGAGTAAGACAGGGTTGTAGCCTCTCCCCGATGTTGTTCAATCTGTATATTGAGCAAGCAGTAAAGGAAACAAAAGAAAAATTCGGAGTAGGTATTAAAATTCATGGAGAAGAAATAAAAACTTTGAGGTTCGCCGATGACATTGTAATTCTGTCAGAGACAGCAAAGGACTTGGAAGAGCAGTTGAATGGAATGGACAGTGTCTTGAAAGGAGGATATAAGATGAACATCAACAAAAGCAAAACAAGGATAATGGAATGTAGTCTAATTAAGTCGGGTGATGCTGAGGGAATTAGATTAGGAAATGAGGCACTTAAAGTAGTAAAGGAGTTTTGCTATTTGGGGAGCAAAATAACTGATGGTGGTCGAAGTAGGGAGGATATAAAATGTAGGCTGGCAATGGCAAGGAAAGCGTTTCTGAAGAAGAGAAATTTGTTAACATCCAGTATTGATTTAAGTGTCAGGAAGTCATTTCTGAAAGTATTCGTATGGAGTGTAGCCATGTATGGAAGTGAAACATGGACGATAAATAGTTTAGACAAGAAGAGAATAGAAGCTTTCGAAATGTGGTGCTACAGAAGAATGCTGAAGATTAGATGGGTAGATCACGTAACTAATGAGGAAGTATTGAATAGGATTGGGGAGAAGAGAAGTTTGTGGCACAACTTGACCAGAAGAAGGGATCGGTTGGCAGGGCATGTTCTGAGGCATCAAGGGATCACCAATTTAGTATTGGAGGGCAGCGTGGAGGGTAAAAATCGTAGAGGGAGACCAAGAGATGAATACACTAAGCAGATTCAGAAGGATGTAGGTTGCAGTAGGTACTGGGAGATGAAAAAGCTTGCACAGGATAGAGTAGCATGGAGAGCTGCATCAAACCAGTCTCAGGACTGAAGACCACAACAACAACAACAATAAAATTCGTAAGGCACATTTGGCGGACGTAAGGAGCGATAACTGTGGAGGCTCTCGTGGTCATAATCTAACTTTCTGCTTTCTTCGGTTGCGTCACTTTCCTCTTCCACTTATTGGAAATTAACGTTTCCTCCATCTCTGCTGCGATTTTATTTAGGGACCTACTTTTTTGAAGGGGTGGCGTAATGTTCATCAGGATCTCATCTTTCCGCCACCGTTATATGACAGGTAGGGAGAGGAGGTGTCATTCTACCAAATACATTGAAAACAAGAGTCTTATTATTATCGTGCTGCCGAAGTGACTTCTGGAAGTGGTTTATTGTTGTCTCCTGCCACGCGCTGCTATTTACTTAATTGATACCAGGAACAATGCACCCGGATGCCTGTAGTCGATGTGTCTGCTGGATTAGGTTCGTTGTTAGATAACGAACTTCCAGCTTGCTGGTATAATTGTAGGTCAACAACTTCTCTCAATCAGTACAACGACAAACCAGCCTAAGTTGCAATTTTCACTTTTTTTTATTCATTCGATGACTAGTTTCACGCCAGCACCCATTTTAAAATCATCGTAAGAAATAGTCAAAATGGTATTCCTTAAAATAATTAAAAATAAAACATTTCAAGAACCTGCTTATGAACAGTTGCAGCTCTGTAACTGTTCGTTTGTACATTTTTGACATTTTCGCATTTTGGGAAATAGAATTTTGACTATATCCTACGATGATTTGAAAATAGATCCCGTCTGACTGAATAAAAAAGAGTGAAATTTGAAACTTTGGTTGGTTTATCGTTGTACTGAAACGAGTCGTGCTTACACGTTACGTTGGCTCAAAAATCTATGCTTTATATCCTTTTGTCGAGTAACTTCTTCTATTTGCCTTGTCATCTTCGAGACAAACAGTAATAGTACACAGTGGAAGACTGCTCGTATCTTTCAGTACCACTTCGTTTCCTTCATATGAATTGACCATCAGCGTTTGCCCTCAAGTGTCAAAACACCAATTCCGATACCAAGCTGGTGTTGCCACCGATAATTTCCACTGCTTCAGAAAAGGTGTGGAAGATCGAACTTTTCCACATGAATGCTACGCTGACATGAGAAGGAAAGCACTCACGCTCAGCTCTGGAACCTTGCATTGTCCACCCGACAATGCCCTACGAACGTCCGTATCACACAGAATTAACGTACCCCAACAGATATACCACCCACACAGTTCGCTCTACTTTGAATCTTTCCCTACGTGTAACCCTCGACATTTAAAGAACACGTCACTGATTTTTCGGAAATCATGAGATCAAACAAAACTGGGTATTTAC
Source organism: Schistocerca americana (assembly GCF_021461395.2). Classification (NCBI taxonomy): domain Eukaryota; kingdom Metazoa; phylum Arthropoda; class Insecta; order Orthoptera; family Acrididae; genus Schistocerca; species Schistocerca americana. Next base: position 186,749,393 of record NC_060123.1, read on the forward strand.
GGTTATCTACGCTCTATACTATTCGGTCATTTATCTTGAAGGTCAATGTCCCTCATGTCCACTGAGCGAGGTGGCGCAGCGGTTAGCACTCTGCACTCACGTTCGGGAGGACGACTGTTCAGTCCCGCGTCCGGTAATCCTGATTTAGGTTTTCCGTGATTTCCCTAAATCGCTCCAGGCCAATGACGGGATGGTTCCTTTGAGAGGGCACGGACGACTTCCTTCCCCGTCCTTCCTTAATCTGATGAGACCGATGACCTCGCTGTTTGGTCTCCCTCCCCCGCCAAACAACCCAACCTCCCTTCATTTGCATGGTCCCTGAATAGAGAGGTGCTCGCATTAAAAAATAAGTAAGGAAGGTTTGCACTCTTTCTCCCTTACGGTTAAATCAGCACATCGAGGTAGCACTGATTGACATAAAGGAACACACCCAGTTTGGGACTAAAATTCAGAGAGTAAGAATAATAATCATAAGATGCACTGGTACTATAACTGTCCTCAGTGCAAATGAAGGAGAATTACATGCCGCGAGGGATACCCGCGCGCTCTTGGGTGCCTTGTCACGGTACGCGCGGCTCCCCCCATCGGTGGTTAGAGTCCTCCCTCGGACATGGGTGTGTTTGTTGACCTTAGCGTAAGTTAGCTTAATTATTGTGTATACCTAGGGACCAATTACCTCAGCAGTTTCGTCCCGTAGAACCTAACCACGAATTTCAATTTCAAGAATTACATGAGCCTCGTTAAAGGTGTAAACAGTCTACCGAACTCAAAAAATTGTGAGTAAATCTAAAAAAAGTACAAAGGGGTGTTAAAAACAATATTAGCGATAAACTGAACCTTGAAATTGGGGACTAAGTAATAGTGGACGTGAAAGATTTCTGCTTTCCTGTAAGCAAAGCAACAAGTGGTAGACGAAGCACAGTAGTTGCGCCAAATCCAATACTTATCATGAAAATTTGATTGTTGTAAAACATTATGTTACCTTGACGCTACGAAAGAAATAAAATTTCATGGAAGTACAAGATTTTTTATTTTTTTTCGTTTTTCCTTGGTAACTCGGATTTTCTCTGATGAAAGACCACTGCTTATTATCGTCCCCTGGACGTTACCAAAAGAGGGACCATGGTTCTCAATGGAGCGTGTGAACACAACAGAGTTTAATTGAGGCACGCTGGTCGCAAGGTTGGTATGTTGTTGTGTCAGAACTTTCCATTCCTCCAGCTGCGTGTCTGGCAAATGCTGGGCTGTCGACAGTGCACGTGCTCGATGGGATTACAGTGTGAGGAACGGGCAGGCCAGTAGATTCGCCAAATATCCTCTCGTTTTAGTAGCTCCTTCACGTACACTGTCCGACGCGGTTGCGCAGTGTCATCCGTGATAATGAAATCACTGTGGAATATACCCACGAAAAACGGACATGAGGAAGGAGTACAGGGTCGCAATAACCAGTCTTGCAACGTCATAGCTCCCCACGTCATAACACCAGGACCACCAACACGATCAACAATGTTCCTGGATCCATTATGTTTTGCCACTTCTTGCCATATGGGAGTTCGTCCAGCGTTGTTGAACGTGATCACTTTGGTGGTCCAGATGTTACGGTGTGGGGAGCCATAATGCTGAACGTGCATACTGGCCTCCATAACTTCGAGACGGTACTCTCACCGGGTAACGTTATTGCTACGCTGCAATCCTTCCCCCTGTGCGTCGTTCAAGTGCTTCATCCGCCGCTCATTTCTGTTCCGTCGATAGCAATGAACGACCGCGTCGAACAGTGCTAGCGTAGGACTTCTTGGAACGAGAGTATATTCGAGGAATGGACTGGCCTGCCTATTCCGCCGACGTAAATCCTAATCAAGAACGCGTTGGATGCGTTGGGCAGACGTACAACAGCACGTCCACTTGCTTCAACGACCACCCAGCAGCTATCAACCGTGAAGGTGGAGGAATGGAACGCCATACGACAAGTACTCCTTACCAACTTTTGGCCAAAATGGAAGCATGTTGCAGAGGATGGTGATCGCACACTAGACTATGCGTGTTTCGTTTGTGCATCATCTGCACGTCCATCCCTCTTAGGCCGTCTCAATATTTTCCACCATCGTGGCATCCGTTTACCCATGGGCGCCTTTTACGGAAGCCCAGTTGAGGGTCTGTATGCAGAAGCTGCCGAACTACCGCCGTTCTAGCCCCGTGACTTTCTCCTCAGCTGATATGCATGCCGTTTGTCTCCATGCGTGACCACCCATCCTACGCCTCCTTCTTCAAAATGTGTTCAAATGTGTGTGAGATCTTATGGGACTTAACTGCTAAGGTCATCAGTCCTTAAGCTTACACAATACTTAACCTAAGTTATCCTAAGGACATGCCCCAGGGAGGACTCGCACTTCCACCGGGAGCAGCCGAACAGTCCATGACTGCAGCGCCCCTGACCGCTCGGCTAAACCCGCGCGGCCCACCTTCTTCGATGACTCCTTTGATCACCAGTAATTCGGCCGGTGTGGCCGAGCGGTTCTAGGCGCTTCACTCTGAAACCACGTGATTACCCCGGTCGCAGGTTCGAATCCTGCCTCGGGCAGTGATGTGTGTGAAGTCCTTAGGTTATTTAGGTTTAAGTAGTTCTAAGCTCTAGGGGACTGATGACTTCAGACGTTAAGTCCCATAGTGCTCAGAGCCAATTGGTCACCAGTGTGTATCGCTTTCGTCATTGGCACCGGCGTTTTTCGGTGTCGGCTTTCGGAACACCGCTCAGTATTTCAGCAGAGCTCTTTGACCTGTATCAGGAGACGCAGTATATCCGGCGACACAGGCTTTTCAATTGCGTCATCTGCTCCGCCTCCCTCAGCGCCCTTCAAAGCCTCTGTGTGCTGTACACCGTCCATCCCTTAGTGCGACGGGTTCAGGAAAGCTGTCACTTGCCCCACCCTTGATGGACCCACTGTGATGTTTATGTGGGTTCCTGATCACGTCGGTCTGACAGGAAACGAGGCCGATAACGCTGTTGCCAAGGCTGCAGTCGTCTTACCTCAGCCCGCTAGTTCTTACATTCCCCCCATGTTCTCTGTGGTGCCCTCTGTCAGCAGGTGTTTTCACTATGGCACTCCATTCATGGGGACAAGCTCCGGATTATGCACCGTCTCGCAGCGACTTTCACGACCTCCTCTCGGATCTCTCGCCGTGAGGAGATTATTTAGCTAGGTTGTGTATCGGGCACTGTCTCTTTATCCATCGCCATTTCTTAAGTGGTGCTCCCCCACCTCTTTGTACTCACTGCCCTCAACCTTTGACGGTCCGCTATTTCCTGACAGAACGCCGCTTTTTCAACCACTTACGTTCTCGTTTGTGTCTGCCGTCTGAGTTATCGGCCGTTTTAGCGAACGACGAGCGGGCTGTCGACCGCTTTTTACTTTTTATCCGTCGTAGCAATATGACGAAGGCCATTTAATTTTTAGTTCATTACCTCCGTTTGGCCGCGCAGGATTAGCCGAGCGGTCTAGGGCGCTGCAGTCATGGACTGCACGGCTGGTCCCGGCGGAGGTTCGAATCCTCCCTCGGGCATGGGTGTCTGTGTTTGTCCTTAGGATAATTTAGGTTAAGAAGTGTGTAAGCTTAGGGACTGATGACCTTAGCAGTTAAGTCCCATAAGATTCCACACACATTTGACCATTTTTGAACCTCCGTTTCTCTACGGCGCATTTTATAGACATTTCCCCACGTCCCTATTTTTAGGTGTCTTCTCTTCCCTCGATTGGGATTAACGTGTAGTTGTTTTTAACTCTTCTTTGTGGTCGTGTTCTACAGTTCTGGCGTGGGTGTGTATGACTCCAGTTGCTTTTGCCCCGTAAAACGAAACAGAGAAGCGTTTCTCTTAGTCTAATTCCGTCTTCATTTGAGTTATCTTCTGGCCAAGTGTTATCGAGCTGTATTACTTGGCTATGAAACGTTATGCCAAGATTAATTTGGTACCTAAATTTTGCACGCCATTGCACAATTTATAGTCAACATTCCATCACATTTAAATATGAAGGGTTTATTCACAAAGCTATCTCCATCGATGCTAGAGGCAACATATTTTTTTTTTTTTTTTTTTTTTTCGCGGTACGTGGAGCGCCTTCTGCCTGGCGTCCAGAGACTCTTCGCCTCATAGCCGGTCTCATGAAATTGACAGTGGCTTGTCGGGTACGCAGACGTCAGTGCAGACAGGGGAGGCGGCTCCGCGGCTGCCGCCTTCACGAGGAGCAGACAGCGCGGCCTCCGGCGAGAAGAGGCTGCGGCCGCGGCCGCGACAGGCAGACAACCTGCCGCATGAAATATTCAGCGGCGCACCGGCTCCCGCCGACCCGTCGTCACGGCGCGTCCCCCGGCTGCCGCGTCGCCTGTTGGCAGTCGCCGGCGTTCGGCCCGGAGCGCCCTCGCCGGCACTCAATGAATATATGATCAACAAACACCGCGCACCCGCCAAACTATCAAATATTTAGCCCGCAGCCGCCGAATATTGTTAGTACTGCGTTCGCGGAACGCGCGGTCGCTCAGAGACACATCAATAATTTACGGCCCCTTCGCATTGCGCAAATAGCTGACGGAGACGCGCACTATCACGGACCGAGGCTTTGCAATATTTTTTCCCTCCTTATTCCTTTCGGTGCTGCCATCTTCCCTCAGAACCCGTAAAATGTACATCAGAATGCTTTGTCCGCAAGCAACCCGTGTTGCCAACATTGGATAATAAAAGTTGTTTCAGGAGAAATAGTCAATAATTTATGAGGTGTTGGAATGGTCTAATTCGAATACCAGATTCCATATAACGTGTTCCCATTTTTTATTGGTTTATGACATTTCTGTAAGGGTATTCTAATGGAGACGATGCTGTTCCTCGCAGAGAATTTAATAAAGGTAGAATTGCATATTCTGGTCAATGAGGCCCGACCGACGACGGTGTCACTCGCTGTCTGGGAGATCATCAGATAAGGTGTCGAGGGCCGGCCGGAGTGGCCGTGCGGTTCCAGGCGCTACAGTCTGAAACCGAGCGACCGCTCCGGTCGCAGGTTCGAATCCTGCCTCGGGCATGGATGTGTGGGATGTCCTTAGGTTAGTTAGGTTAAATTAGTTCTAAGTGCTAGGCGACTGATGACCTCAGAAGTTAAGTCGCATAGTACTCAGAGCCATTTGAACCATTTTGAGGTTTCGAGGGGCATGGTGATGGTAAGTTCCTATGGGACCAAACTGCTGAGGTCAACGGCCGCTAGGCATACACACTACTTAATCTAACTTAAACGAACTTACGCGAAGGACAACACACACACCCGTGTCCGAGGAAGGACTCGAACCTCTGACGGAGTTACACCGCGCAGCTAGAGGTGCATGTGGTCCCACACCGCTCTCTCTGTCGTTATGCGGTTTCTTGTCTTAAGAACTGCTATTAATTGGTGGAGGAGCTCGTCCGTTGCCCTCACAATGCCAACTGCACCCCGTACTAGTCCTAGCAGAAATCCTTTGTGGTACCGGGAATCGAACCCGGGACTCCCGCATAGCTGCCAGCGCCACTGACCACTTTGCTACGCAGCTGCATACCTGCATACCTGGATGAATACCTAATCGTGGAGTACAAGATTCAAGTGTGTTTAGTCATGTTTTCACCAAACTCTGTAACACTTGTCTATTTCCCAGGAGTTACAGGGTGACAATTATTGAATTATATGAAAAAAAAAACATAAATTAATAATAAACTATGGCGTGCACCCACTTTATTCAACATTTAAAGGTCACTAGGCTATTCGGATTTTTGTTATGATGTATTCGATACGCCTATCATTCTTGGCGAAGATGTGGCGCAGACGAATAGCGAAATTCTGCATGACGCGCTGAAGTGTCCCAAGATAGATGATGTTGATGAGCTCCTCAATGGCTGTTTTGGGGTCACTGCTGTACACCTTGTCTTTAATAAAGCCCCACAAAAAGGAGTAGCATGTCTTCAAGTCCAGAGAGTAAGGCGGCCAATCGATGCCCATGCCAGCTCCCTCTGGGTACCCGAGAGACAGAATGCGGTCTCCCGAGTGCTTCTCCAGGATATCAAACACTCTCCTGCTTCGATGGGATCGAGCTCTGCCTTGCATGAACCGCATCTTGTCGAAATCAGAGCCACTTTGGACAATCGGGATGAAATAATATTCCAAAACCTTTAGGTACCGTTCGGTAGTCATTGTGACAACAAGGAATATCGCACCCTTTATTCCGTGACTGGACATTGCAAGTCACACAGTCACCTGTTCAGGGGGAAAAGACTTCTCGATCACGAAATGCGGATTCTAGACCCCCAAATGCGCCAATTTTGCTTATCGGCGAACCCATTCAGATGAAAGAGGGCTTCGTCGCTGAACCAAAGCATACAGCACATACTAATTCCCATCGTTCCACGCGACCAACCGTGCAGTTTAAACGTCTTAACGCAAACCGTTCAAAAGTTATGACAACTTTATTTCATATAGTTCAGTAATTGTCACCCTGTATATTTCGTCTGAACTTGCATAAGAACAGAGTGTGGATGAAGTAGGACATATTACTACATGACTAGAATGTAGTCCTTCAACAACAACATTCAGAATTACTACCCGTGTTGGATCTTGATATAAAAGAAAACGGCAGACATTACAGACGACGGCTATTCAGAAAGTAAGATCTGATTGGTGGTGAAATGGAAAACGCGGTGAAAATCAAAAATGTTTTATATCCAGCAGTTTGCTACTCCTTCCAGCTACTTCCCTACATAGTCGCGATTCCGACTTTCGCACTTTTCGCAGCGTCTTACCAACTTTCCAACACCCTCGTCATAGAAGGCAGCCTCCTGTTCATTCCGCCACTTTTCTGCGCTGATCTGTTGTCAATGCCAAAATGTTGTCTTCACAGCCAGCAGTTACGTGAGCAGAGATGAACATCAGAGGGAGCCAAGTCCGGGCTGTATGCTGGGTGATCAAACACTTCCCATCGAATCCGCTGTAGGGGCGTCGTCATTGACCTTGCAGTGTGCCGCCGAGAACTTTCATGAAGAAGGGAACGCAAGACAGATACGTTACATAGCTTTGCATGAAATCAGGCGAAATCTCGCAGCGGCAGCGATACTTAGTGGGAGAGACAACTGTTCTAGGCATATTTACGTGCTCACTGCTTGCTCAGAACTCAAAAGAGTGACGTGACGCGATCGACAGGCGTACTAGATACACTGTCCAACACATATGCGCAAAGCTTCATCGGAATTTCACTATTGTTTCCATTTCAAAATCTATAGGACATTGTTTTCTGAATAGCCCTCATACGCGCACCATACAGTGAATACAGCATGGAAGGAGCTGACAGTCCATCACCGAAATTTTGTCGCTCTCTAATTGCAAATCACCGAATCATTAACTATGTTTGCTGATGAATCCAGTTTCGGTTGTGACAGTATCAACAACACTGTTTACTCACACTGATGGTTTGACGACACCCAAAATGCGTTTGTGAAGACAATTTTCAAGAACGCTTTCTGGAAATGTCTGGTGTCCTATGATGGACAATCAGTTGATAGCACCTGTTGTGTTTGCCATATCAACTTAAAGCGACCAGTTTCTCAGGCTCTCTTGGAAACGAGTTCCAGTAGTTTTGGAAGTGGTTCCTTTAAGTAGAAGGATGGGGCTAGTCTTTTAGTATGACGGAGCTCCTTGAACATTCTAGTCACCAGGTGATACATTATCTAAACCTAACGAGCCCTGGGAGATGAATGTGCAGAAATGGTCACGTTCCTTGCCCACAAAGGTTGTGGGGTAGTTGAAAAGCAAAGTCTACAATGAAAAAGTTAATACAAGAGATGAACTGATCGTTCGGATACAGTAGCACCAGCATGACCTGGGAAGAGCTTCATGTGGTTTTTCTGAGAGTATTCGATAGTGTACTGAAGACTGGGGTGGACTTTATGAAAATGTGCTTCGAACTTAACTATTTACCTCTTCTTAACGCCTTCGGTAGCTATTTGTTTAGGTTACATTCTAACAGCTGTACTTCCATAAGCAGTAAACAATGAACAAATTTTATACGGAAAGTTTCATTCTAGATAGTCTATACTGCCACCTCCTAGGATATTTACCACTCCTTCTGAAACACCTGTGGTACTCTAGGGACTCAAAAAATGGTTCAAATGGCTCTGAGCACTATGGGACTTAACTTCCTAGGTCATCAGTCCCCTAGAACTTAGAATTACTTCAACCTAACTGACCTAAGGACATCACAAACATCCATGCCCGAGGCAGGATTCGAACCTGTTACCGTAGCAGTACGCGGATCAGGACTGAAGCGCCTAGAAGAGCTCGGCCACAGCGGCTGGCCATTCATGACACACACGACTGATGATTGCAGGATTTCTAGATATCAACTGTTCCAATCTAATTGATAGTGCATCCGCGGGTTCCTTTGAGACGCGCTTAACGTTGCAAAATAGGTGAGCGTTCACAAAAGCCCAGCAAGATGCCTGTTGCTGGGTTTTTCTTGCCACGGCCCGGCGTTCCTCTGGTGGCGAGCGTTCCAGCAAGACGTGCGAAAGGCGCTGACGGCCAGGTGTCGTCGGGTATCGACCGCTGGGCCACTGCCGGCCGCGAGGGGCGCCTTTTTAATTTTAGCGGCGCCGTTTCACGCTCCGACGCCGGCACCGACGCATCTTCGTCCACGAGTTTCGACCGAACAGTGTGCCTACAAGCGTTCTTTAATACTGCGTGTGGTCAGAGATGGAAGACACGAAGAAATTAGGCAGTTCATTTCTAGTCTCCATCGCCGCAGAGCAGAAGTTCGCCGAGACCGTACTGCATTTAACTGGTTGCCGAACAATGAGATGTGAGAAAGAAAATTCGTGAAAGGTAGCACAGAACAATAGGAAAACGATATACAGACTGTTTCAATGATGATGTTACGCAGCACGAAACAATAGGAAAACTATACACAGAGTGGTTCAGAAATGATGTTACAAACTTACAGCAATGATGGACAAGGGTAAATGTATCAATTTGAACTAGGGGACCCAGCTTCGGAAACGGTCGAGTCGAAAGTTATAAGCGAAAATCGTTCAGGTACCTCTGACAATGGAATACATGTACCGCTACTGTAACTGCTGAAACTGTAGCGTAGATAACTTTAAGAGGTGGTAGTATTGACAGAGTCAAGCAAAAAAGGCTGGTAAATATGGACTGCACAATGGTGACCTTAAGAGCTTTGAGGACATGTTCAATAGAAGAGATGGGTTTCACAGTAGAGAACATGAACAAGTGCTCATATTTCTTAAGGTATGTATTTTACAGACCATTTCTATTGGACATATTTTTCTTGTTTTGACCCATACTATCAGCTCTGAAAGTTTCCTATCCTCCGATCTTAACAAAAGTAGTACCGGTACATGTATTCCACTGACAGAGGTATCAGAAAGATTTTCGGTTGTAACTTTCGAATGTCGTTGTCAGATGCAGCTCCCTTACCTCAAATTGATACATTTAGCCTTCTCCACAATTTCTGAAAATTTGTAGCATCATCACAGAACCACCCTGTTCACGACAGCATATCAATTAAGTCCCACAATCATTTTAAAAAAAAAATCATAGCTAGGAAACCATTAGACATCGAGACTCATGGTTTACTGTAAAACGTTCAGATCTCTCAAAGCGTTTTTACATTTGTGCATTGTTGCAGAACTGGCTTGGAGTGCAACAAAAGAAGGTGCAGTACGTCATCTGACATGCAAAATCCAAATCTGTGACAATGGTACTGCACAATTATGGACGCCAGTATGGAAAACACCAATAGCAAAAATAAGCGTAATTCAGTGGTTCAAAAATTTTTAACGGCACTGGTATGTCGAAGACTTCTCTCGCGCTCCCCCGACGTGACGCAGTTCGAATTTTTTGTGGGGTTACGTCAACGTACATCAACGCCAGTCAGTGACTTTTCTACCGTTCGCGCACGAGTCAATGAAGCAATAAGAACTGTTGATGTTACAATACTGAGCCGTACGTGGGCACAGCTCGAATATTGCCTTGATATCGTATGAGCAAAAAGAGAGGAATGCAATGACATTCTGGCATAACAGAAAGAAAACGTTGAAATATACCACGATGCTCTGTGGTCTAGTGACTAGCGTTGCTGCCTCTGGATCAGGGGGTCCTGGGTTCGATTACCGGCCTGGTTGGAGATTTTCTCTGCCCGGGGACTGGGTGTTTGTGTTGTCCTCGTCATTATCGTCATCATTCGTGACAGTGAATAGACTGGACTGTGTAAGAAATTGGATTGCGAACAAATTGGGACTTTGTACGGTCACTGATGACGACGCAGTTGAACGCCCCACAAACCAAACATCATCAAACATCACGACACTCTGTCTCTAATGGTACCCAGGTTACGATTTTTTGAAATGACAGCGGCACTTTAAGAAGACCCTATACAACCAGTACATATCAGTTAGCCTCTACTGGCTGTTATGCTGTTGTGACATTGTTTACAAAGGTGTAGATAATCGTCAGGGAAAACTTCTTTCGCCAGTTGAAATCGGGTTGCTTTCTAATACGTGCCTTACGCCATTCGATCCCCAGAAACCCCTTTTGTTGATGGTAGATGCATCGGATTTCGGGATCGGTGCTGTGCTTGCGCACAAAGTTGGCTCGCATGATCGCCCTATTGCCTTTGCGTCAAAATTGCTCTCGTCTGCGCAAAAAAATTACTCACAGATAGAGAAAGAAGCTTTGGCTCTCGTCTTTGGTGTTACAAAGTTCCATGATTTCTTGTATGGTCGTCACTTTACCATCATCACAGACCACAAACCTTTGACGTCGCTTTTTCATCCGCACAAGCCTGTACCTCCGCGTACAGCGCAGAAATTCATTCGCTGGTCTATTTTCCTCTCGCAGTACCGCTACGATATCTTGTATCGGTCCACTGCTAAGCACGGAAACGCCGATGCGTTGTCCCGTTTGCCTGTTGCTGAGGATAAAGCATTCGATTCTTCCGAACTTGCTTGCATGTTCATTGATTCGGGAACCGATGAAGTGGTCGAATCGTTTCCGATTGATTTTCGTCGTGTAGCTACAGCCACAGCTGCTGACCCTGTCCATGCTACCGTTTTGCGTTTCGTTGCTACGCAATGGCCTTTGTCAAAGTCTCGGATCGAGGATCCGTTGGTTCGCCGATTCTTTGCTCACAAGGAGAGATTTTTTGTACGACGTGGTGTTTTGTTGTTGCGTTCTGATAATGATCAGTCCAGAGTCGTGGTCCCACGTTCGTTACAGTCCTCTGTTTTACGGCTTCTTCACCAAGGACATTGGGGTATAGTGCGAACGAAACAACTTGCTCGTCAGCACTGTACTTGGTTCGGAATCGATGCTGCGATTACGACTATGTGTTCTTCTTGCATGGCGTGTGCCGAACAACAATCCGCACCGCCGTGGAAAGTCTTTGCATGGCCAAAAGCCACATCCCCTTGGCAACGCTTGCACATCGATTTTGCTGGTCCATTCTGGAATGCTCGATGGTTGGTACTGGTAGATGCCTTCAGTAATTTTCCTTTTGTTGTCCGGATGTCTTCCACGACGTCCTCTGCCACCATCCAAGCGTTGTCTGCTATCTTTTGCATTGAAGGTCTTCCGCAGACTATTGTTTCCGACAATGGCCCGCAATTCATGTCCGCAGAATTTCAGTCATTCTGCCAGGCCAATGGTATTCAACATCTGACATCCGCGCCGTTTTCGCCTCAGTCAAAAGGTGCCGCTGAACGATTGGTCCGGACTTTCAAGTCACAGATGTTGAAGTTGAAAGAGTCGCATTCTCGGGAGGACGCGTTGTTGCTCTTTTTGTCTTCGTATCGCTCTCAGCCCCGAGATGGTCGCTCGCCGGCTGAGTTGCTCCACGGTCGTCCTCATCGAACCTTGATGTCTTTGCTGCATCCGCCGCATCAGGTTCCTGTGCAGCGGCAGACTCCTGCTTTTGCTCCAGCCGACGTTGTATTCTATCGCAACTATCGAGGTTCACGGCGTTGGCTCGCAGGGCGCATTCTTCGCTGCCTCGGCCGCGCGATGTATTTGGTTTTGGGGGCCTCTGGTGAGGTGCGTCGGCATCTCAATCAGTTGCGCCTCTGTCGTCGCACGGGTTCTACCGCTCCCCGTCTGCTTTCAGCGACGGTGTCGTCCGGTCAGCGCCCTGGGGACCCATTTACTGGCTCGCCTCATCCCCAGGTGTTACCGACGATGCCTTCCATTTTGCCCCATGGCGACGCGCCGCCGCAGCCGCCGCCGCCGCCGCCTGTTCTCCCGCCGGCGCCGCCCGCATTCGACGCTTCGCTGCAGCCACCAAGCGCCTCCCTGGGTCACGCGCCGCCGATCGCTTCCCGTGACCAGCTGTCCTCCGCCATGGAACTCTTGCCCGCTCCGGACCACATGACGTCATCGCGCGTCGGGTACCCCGACGCAATGGAGGTCGACCCTTCGGCCCCTCCTGTCTCTTTACGGGCGCATACACCGCATGTTGACGTGCACCCTGGACTAGGTTTTCAGGCGTTTCCTAGATCCCCTCGGACCGAATGGCCGGGTGCGGGTGGCACAGCCTTGCCTGTTGTTAGGCTCCCCACCTCATCGCATACGTCAACATGGGGTCCTCCCCACGGCGGGCGGAAGCCTTATAATACGACCGTTCGCCGATTTGCGGGGGAGGAATGTGGTGTCACCGCCAGACACCACACTTGCTAGGTGGTAGCTTAAATCGGCCGCGGTCCATTTAGTACATGTCGGACCCGCGTGTCGCCACTGTGTGATCGCAGACCGAGCGCCACCACAAGGCAGGTCTCGAGATACGGGATAGCACTCGCCCCAGTTGTACGACGACTTTGCTAGCGACTACACTTACGAAGCCTTTCTCTCATTTGCCAGGAGACAGTTAGAATAGCCTTCAGCTAAGTCCATGGCTACGACCTAGCAAGGCGCCATTAACCGTATCTGAAGATAGTCTTACTTGTATTATCAAGAGCGATGTACCACCAGGATGGAATAAAGTTAAGTATTCGAGGAGCTGCATACTTTTCTTATTAGAATTCACTAATTATCCTGTTCCAGAATTCACGCCCGTCTGCGTTAGATAGCTTCCATTTCGGCCTCCTCTATCTACAAGGTGTTGGCACATTTACCAACACATCACCTTGTATTCTCTTCTTGTCCAAACTTTTTTATCGTCCATGTTTTGCTTCCATACATGGCTACACTCCATACAAATACTTTCAGAAATGACTTCCTGACACGATACTCGATGTTAACAAATTTCTCTTCTTCAGAAGCGCTTTCCCCGCCATTGTTAGTCTACATTTTACATCCTCACTACTTCGACCATCGTCAGTTATTTTGCTCCCCAAATAGCAAAACTCCTTTACTATTTTAAGTGTTTCATTTCCTAATGTAATTCCCTCAACATCACCTGACTTAATTCGACTACATTCCGCCCGCATCTCGTGGTCGTGCGGTAGCGTTCTCGCTTCCTACGCCCGGGTTCGATTCCCGGCGGGGTCAGGGATTTTCTCTGCCTCGTGATGGCTGGGTGTTGTGTGCTGTCCTTAGGTTAGTTAGGTTTAAGTAGTTCTAAGTTCTAGGGGACTGATGACCATAGATGTTTAGTCCCATAGCGCTCAGAGCCATTTTTTTTTATTACATTCCATCATTCTCGGTTTGCTTTTGTTGATGTTCATCTTATATCCTCCTTTCAAGTCACTATCCATTCCGTTCAACTGCTCTTCCAAGTCCTTTGCTGTCTCTGACAGAATTACGATGTCATCGGCGAACCTCAAAGTTTTTATTTCTTCTCCATGGATTTTAAATCCTACTCCGAATTTGTCTTTTGTTTCCTTCTCTGCTTGCTCAATATACAGATTGAATAACATCGGGGAGAGGCTACAACCCTGTCTCACTCGCTTCCCAAGCACTGCTTCCCTTTCATGTCCCTCGACCCTTATAACTGCCATCTGGTTTCTGTACAAATTGTAAATAGCCTTTCGTTCCCTGTATTTCACCCCTGCCACCTTTAGAATTTGAAAGAGAGTATTCCAGTCAACATTTTCAAAAGTTTTCTCTAAGTCTACAAATGCTAGAAACGTAGATTTGCGTTTCCTTATTATAGCTTCTAAGATAAGTCCTAGGGTCAGTATTGCCTCACGTGTTCCGATATTTCTACGGAATCCAAACTGATCTTCCCCGAGGTCGGCTTCTACTAGTATTTCCATTCGTCTGTAAAGAATTCGCATTAGTATTTTGCAGCCGTGACTTATTAAACTGATAGTCCGGTAAATTTCACATCTGTCACGGCGTTGACTACTGGCGTCGAATGTGGCGACAAGCCTCTGCCGGCAGGCTGGCTGGTGGGAGTCGCGCGCCCAACCACCGTGGTGTGACTCAGGGCCGTTAATTAATTCGGTCCACGGCGGAAACAGAGCAGGTGTCTGGCAGCTGGCTGCGAGCCGCCTCACGTGACGCCGCGCCACGCCCTCCCAGCGCTCCAGCGCACGCCACGCGGCGGATGTGCTGGCAGCCCGCCTCGTTTCCTGTCCAGTCTGTGAATGCGGACCGGGAAATCTAATTTGCTTATACCCTATTAAGCTCTTCAGAATATCTCATCCTGTCCTCGAGGTATTTAGACATTTTTGCCACTGCAAATCAAGTGGTCGCATCTCTGCTGCGGGCTATCCTTCTCTCTTGCAACGTAGGTTGCACGGGGCAGCCTACTCGTCAGGCGGAGGGAGACAAGTAGCCATCCGTGAGGCCGACAACAATGGTCTCCATTGTAGCCGGAACTATATAGGTCGTCTGCAGTCACGTGCAACAAGTAAGGCGCAGGTTCATTACAATTCCAATTCATTACTACACGGAACTATAACTATCAGGAATGAATTTTCCTCTGCAGTGGAGTATGCAGTGACGGGAACCTTCCAGGCAGATTACTACTGGGTGCCGGACTAGGACTCAGACCTGGGATTTTGGCCTTTTGCGGTCAGTGCATTGAAAGGGGATATGAGTCCTAATCGGACATGTCATTTGGTAGATCACTTGCCCACGAAACGCAAAGGACGCTGATCCCAGTCCTGGCCCGGCACACAGAGTTAACTTGTCAGGAAGTTACAACTATACCTACTTAGGTATGTTACATATTAGCTCGTCAACTGACATGACTTGGGAGGTGCTCACGATAAGCAAGTCAGCACACTGAACTGAAGCCTACAGTTACTACATATTGAAAGGGTCCTGCAGCCACCTTTCGTTAGTCCGGTAGCCCATTTTCACTATCATTTCTCTTTCTTTTCCTTGTTTCTCTTTTCTCATAATTCTCATAGTGGTATGATTGAATGAATGTGGTTGTGTGTCACGTTGCTAGACGGTGGCGTAGTCTGCTGGAGAAAGTCTGCGATAGTCATACAGATTAAGCAGCAGTTGTACAGAATAGCCAACTCTGGTAGTTGTCAAGTAGGCAAAGAGGTTTGCGCTACTTGTGAGAAATCCACCTGCATTAGGTTGGTGGTGGAAATGGCATCTTTCGGTTTTCCGGGCCACCCGGAGCGTGGAAGAGGCTGGAGAAGAAAAAGGGAGGCAGTCTGCCGCCGGTACGGGAAGCGTCCGCAGCTGTGGTCCAGTCGAAGAAGGGTGAGTTAGACTGACCGTGTGGCGCGTTGTTACTTGGCGAGAGGAGAGCTTGGTCTCGCTCTTCAACTCTGAAAGATTGCTTTGCCTTGTCGCAGCAAGGGATGCAAATATTTGGCAGATTTTTCTTTTGGTAAATTTCTGTATTAGACTTGGATCCGCCTGAAGAGCGCCACACAAAGGTGTCGAAAAGAAGTGAGCACTCGCTTCTGTATGAATGTTTGTTTTCCTTCAGCTGCGCCTGTATAAGCTTTTATTTTTCTAAATATTAATAGCTTTGCCTTTTCGTAAATTTTCCTTGCTTTATGTATCTTTCGTCCGTGGGGAGCCAACCACGTGGTTGAACATTAGAGTTCGTGGGGCTACCGTCATCACTAACTATCCGATCTCATGTTTGTTTTAAATAATGTTAACTGTTCATGACTGTGTGATGTGATATTGTTGCAACTTGGCCACGATACCTAGAAATTGCGTCTCTACAAACCATGTGGGCACTCGGTTGTACTGCGAAACGTGTACCGTTTCAAAAGTTATTGCGATCAGTTATCAGACAACAGCAGTTGTATCAATGATTCACATCAATGGTTTTAGGTGTAGATTATAACGGTGAATGTATGGATGCTTTTCTTTAATGTTTTAGGAATTAATGTTATCAGGAATTGTGTACATGCCTCACATCCATGTCTTAGGAATAAATGATTTTATACATATTTGTCTCTTGTATTCAGAGGTTACGTTTTTGCACCTAAGCCTTGTAGCTTTCCTGTTAGCACAACCAACGCGTTTCCTTACGCACAGGTCCAGTGATTAGTTTCCCCTTTTATTTTAAAACAGATGCTTCAGATTAAGTCTTACTTTCAGGTGTGTTGCTGGGAACCGATCTTCTGCACAGTGTTCACGCATGTTCTATGTTATTTTAAATGTTTCATTATCGTGAACAGTGCACTGGAAATACTATTAATTACATCGCATTCCTTATGAGCGACATCACAACGTATGCATTTTTATGAGTTTTTGGTCTGTGATCAAATTAATTTATTTCCCGATCCGGCCAAACTTTTTATTAGTTGTATGGTTAGAATCGGTGGCGACCCTAGTCTTCTCACATTAATTTCACAATCAATAAGCATTACCATTCCCAATAATAACGTAATAACCCGTAGAAACAGGTTAATTACAATACTATTATAAAATTAGTAAACCTTAAATCCTAAATACGAGTTTAAAATTATTCAAAATACAAAATTCACTGTAAAAGGAAGCCTCCTAAAAGCAAAAACCAGTAAAAAATTCTGAACCAGTAGAGTATATAAGCTAGACGAAGACTAAAAGCAGGCAGGTATCATCTACCGGGCTTGTAGTGTATGTCTATCATATCTACATTGAAGCCTTCGCACCAACTGAACCATTTATCTCGGACCATAAGTTTGTTTTCTCAAAATCCTCTATCATTTTAGTCGACTCTCGATAATTCTAAGTTAAGGATACTCAGAAATAGTTTGGACAACGGAGAGTTCAGTTTAATGAAAACTGAGTGATCAAGGAGGAATTAAGAAAAATTAGGATTCCTAGTTCATTTTATCACGCCGAACAAGTATTGTCACCATCAGTAGCGGTTTCTTCAGGAGTCTTCATAGTAGGATGTTATGTCTTTCTTTAAACTTAGTTAAAGCATTCTCTCTAAGCATGTAACGACCGACAGGTATATTTTGTACTCTACATTGACTAAGGCACTTCAGTAAGTATTCATTGACATGCGAGAAGTCACCGTGCCGCCTCGACTTTCTCCTTCTGTATGAAACGTTTCGTTTTCAGCACTCTCGTCTTTCTGCTTCAGCATCGTCGATAGCGCGAATGGACTAATGCATAACGTTTCCACTTCACATTTTGCAAAATCAGTAACCTACTTCTTTTCTGCGAGAGTCAAACATATTTACTTCTGTGGAGTACACTACTGGCCATTAAAATTGTTACACAAAGAAGAAATGCAGATGACAAATGGGTATTCATTGGACAAATATATTATACTAGAACTGACATGTGATTACATTTTCACCCAATTTGGGTGCATAGATCCTGAGAAATAAGTACCTAGAACTACCACCTCTGGCCGTAATAACGGCCTTGATACGCCTGGGCATTGAGTCAAACAGAGCTTGGATGGCGTGTACAGGTACAGCTCCCCATGCAGCTTCAACATGATACCACAGTTCATCAAGAGTAGTGACTCGCTTATTGTGACGAGCCAGTTTCTCGGCTACCATTGACCAGAAGTTTCCAATTGGTGAGAGATCTGGAGAATGTGCTGGCCATGGCAGCAGCCGAACATTTTCTGTATCCAGAATGGCCCGTACAGGACCTGCAAAATGCGGTCGTGCATTACTCTGCTGAAATGTAGGATTTCGCAGGGATCGAATGAAGGGTAGAGCCACGGGTCGTTACACATCTTAAATGTTACGTCCACTGTTCAAAGTGCCGTCAGTGCGAGCAAGAGATGACCCAGGCGTGTAACCAATGGCACCCCACACCATCACGCCGGGTGATACGTCAGTATGGCGATGTCGAATACACGCTTCCAATGTACGTTCACCGCGATGTCACCAAACACGGATGTGACCATCATGATGCTGTAAAAAGAACCTGGATTCATCCGAAAACATGACGTTTTGCCATTCGTGCACCCAGGTTCGTCGTTGAGGACACCGTCGCAGGCGCTGCTGTCTGTGATGCGGCGTCAAGGGTAACCGCAGCCATGGTCTCCGAGCTGATAGTCTATGCTGCTGCAAACGTCGTCGAACTGTTCGTGCAGATGATTGTTGTCTTGCAAACGTCCCCATCTGTTGACTCAGGGATCGAGACGTGGCTGCACGATCCGTTACAGCCATGCGGACAAGATGTCTGTCATCTCGACTGCTAGTGATACGAGGCCGTTGGGATCCAGCACGGCGTTCCGTATTACCCTCATGAACCCACTGATTCCATATTCTGCTAACAGTCATTGGATCTCGACCAACGCGAGCAGCAATGTCGCGATACGATAAACCGCAATCACGGTAAGCTACAATCCGACATCTTACAAAGTCTGAAACGTTATGGTACGCATTTCTCCTCCTTACACGAGGCATCACAACAACGTTTCACCGGTGAACTGCTGTTTGTGTAT